>NC_084820.1:48774710-49074710 GCF_958449725.1 Rosa rugosa | reverse complement strand
ATTTCATCAAACTAATCATCGTTGTGACTTTAATTAATTTACATGCAACTTAATTTGCAAGTAAAACCTAGTTCAATATTCTAGTTCCATTCACCCTCAAATATATATATATATATATATATATATATATATATATATATATATATATATTTTTTTTCCTTTATTCCAATCAACACTATCTCAAGTGCCTATAGAAAATTTGACAAATTGGAGCTTGCGATAGTAGACATTACAATGTTAAACTAAATTAAACAAAGTTTCAACTAATGATTGTGCGCATGAGAGGAACAATTCAAAATTGTTTCTTGAACATCCTACAAACATAAAGAAAAGAGAAACTCTCAAGATCATATTTCCCGTTTCATAGGTGAAGGGTAGTAAAGCGTTGTAGAAGATAATGATGATGCTTCTAAAATAGACCATTGCTTCTCCGTCAAGTTTAGTCATGTCAATAGGATCGTGGAAGCAAACAATAGAGTCTTTGAAGCAAGATGTAGAATCAAATCATTATGTTGGCCAACCAAAATAGTAGTGACCTCACTGACCTAAAGGTAAAGGTCCAAACTAATGCAGCGAATGTGACTGATGATCATAGAGTCAAAAACCATCCAATCAACACAACAACCCTAGCAGGATTAAGTCTAACAAAATCAAATCAAGTCACAACCATCTCAAGAAAGTAAGGAGCATACTTCCTGCCTAATCTCATCAAAAACTCACAATAATCCCGAAATTTCCTCCCACACTAGTTAGATGTAAACATAGTGGGCTTATACCAAAACCACAATACATTCATCACACCCTTAGAAGCCAATAGAAAAAAAAATACCAACAGGTAACGTCAAAGCAGAGGATATGACAAATATAATTGCCTATGTAACAGGCTCCAGAGCAGTCAACATTGAGACAAAGACTCCCTTTAACCAATTCCTTAAAGAAAAACTCTTCTTTTCAGTAGTTATCTTCTGAAACATACAATCCACCATTCTATAACACTCCTTCCTCTACACACACCTTATGGGATTAAGACACTCCATAACTTTCTTCTGCTTAAAAATTTCATTGATCTGCAAACTTTCCTTAAGATTCAAACACTCCCTAAACTTCAAACACTCAGTCTGACAGACACAGTTCATCTGATGGACAAACTCCACAAGCTTATCACAATCCATTTGCCGCATCCCATCAAATAAACAGAATTCAAAATATAAGGAAGATGTGACATTCCACTTTTTGCTTCAGGCACATGTTCTGGTTTATCTTCAAACATATACACATTTTGCTTTGACAGCAGCTCTAGAAAAGATCACATTGTAGCCCATCTGCCAATAGGAGTACGTGCTTAGCGAGCATGCAGATTGAAAACAAGTCTGAGGAAGAATCATTGGCTTTGGGGGAAGCCTTCGCAAAAAATCTCAAGCTAGAAAAACTAGAAAGCGCAAGCGTTTGGGAAGAACGGTGATTCTGGACAAAGAATTGGTCGCCGTGGTTCCCATTCACCCTCAAAATTAATCACACATAAGATTTGTTATTTGAAATGAGATATTTATAGCCACAACCATGATATAGTACGTCATTGTAGTATTATATGTTCAAATATATATTCACATAAAGTCGTTCACTTACCTAGTGCTAAAACACCGTCCACCTTAAAACATAATTCTAATGTAGTATTATATGTTCAAACGATCCTGATCACATGGTCAGTTGCTGACCATGGATTTTCTGGTCACTGACCGTCCGATTGAGATCAGACGGTTGACAGCTAAGTAATGAGATTTAAGATGAGAGCTGTCAACCGTCCGATCTCAATCGGACGGTCAGTGATCAGGACTGATGTTCAAATATGTATCCACATAAAGTCGGTGACCTACCTAGTGCTAAAACACTGTTCACCTTAAAACATAATTCTATATAGTACATAGACACTATGCTCGAACCAATAAAGATCATATGACAAGGATAAAGACTTTATACCGATAAATTCAACACGTAAAGAAATTAATGTACAATAAAATTAAGTCTAGTAATCTCTATATCTAATTAAGTATATACCATCAGCATCCATTCCATTGCACTAATCTTGATCGACTTCTTGGATATTCTCCTTAATACATACATAATATTTGTAATATTAGTTACTGGACCGTATTCTTAGTATCAATCACCGTCGTAATTTCTTATTATTAATCACTCAATCATGCATGTACATACTAATATTAATGTTTACATATAAAATTAGATGATATATTGATTCTTTTAACGATAATGCAATGTGAGTAAAAAATCTAGTGGGATCATGGAGTTATGCCACAAATGCTTTAGAGACAACCCTATTGTATCTAGTATTTTTATCAATAAAGGTTCTAGTGATGGAATATCAAAATCTTTTTGATAATTTAATCAAAGTTTTCTTTCCTTATTTTGTGCATATATTTTGTCTATCTATCTACCAAATATTTAAATGCCTAAACACGAACATGAGGTATTCATAATTCCTAAACATTAATTACATCGGTTGGCATTCTAAACATGAAAATTATAAATTTCTTTGTGGAAAAAAAATGAACGAATTAATTGTCTGAATTCCTCACTTCAATATCCATCCCAATTGGTGTCATTTTGAATATCCTGCAGAAACCCCTTCAAAAAAAAAGAATATCCTGCAAAAGTTTCTTCTTATCTCTTTATTAGTTTCCAAAACAATATATTTTTTCTTTTTTGATATAATAGTTTGTTTTAAACTTTCTTAATTTATTATGAGTAATTCATCATGTAAAGAAGGTTTCATTTTGAGATGATAAGCACACATGTCGATGAATAACAATTCTTATTTTCACCAAATAACCACTAGTCAAAATTGAACACAAAATCCACATCACCATACCTGTTTGACCGAGAAGATAGGAGAATTTTAATGCAACGTTTTAATAGTCAATTCCTCATATTTTGCTTAGTTATTTCCTTAACTAAATCGGTTTTTAACTTAGTTTCTATTTTTTGTCTAAAAAAAAAACGTAGTTTCTATTTTTAGGTACATTGGAGCAGATGAAGAAGAAATGAGCTTAAAAGAGCATGAGAAGCAAAGGAAAATTTAGAAATGACAAAGGTAAGGTACAAAAACTTAGTTTCTATTTTTAGGTACATTGGAGAAGATGAAGAAGAAATGAGCTTAAAAGAGCATGAGAAGCAAAGGAAAATTTAGAAATGACATAGGTAAGGTACAAGGGATGCAGAAATGAGCTGAAATGAAGTATTCCTTGTCCAACCAAGAATTCCTGGTCCAACTAAGAATCCCAGTCAAAGTAGGAATCGTGGGTCAATTAGGATGCATGTTCGGAAAAATGAAGAAAAATGGCAAAAAATGCAGAGTCCTAGTTGGACTAGGCTGTTCATGTCAGGAAAAGGAATCCTAATGATACAAGGAGCACTACACCAATTTCGGAATCAGACAACACATATCAGACGACAGCAAACATTTTAACTGTTGTCTGATTTAATCAGACGACAGCAAGAAATATTATGTCGTCTGAGTTTTTGAATCAGACAACAGTTTTTTCTTGGCTCTTGTGCAATAGCATTTCAGACAATGGTTGATTTTTTTGCTGTTGTCTGAATGGATCAATTCAGACAACAGTTATTATTTCAATGTTGTCCAAGGTTTATTCAGACAATGGTTGATTTTTGATGTTGTCTGAATGGATCAATTCAGACAACAGTTATTATTTCAATGTTGTCCAAGGTTTATTCAGACAATGGTTGATTTTTGATGTTGTCTGATTGTTCAATCACACAACTGTTATTCATTGTCTGTTGTGCAATAACTTTTAAGTCAATACTTGCTAAAAGATATTGTCTGATTTGGTTTCACACAACTGTTTTTATTCATCTGTTGTCACATTATCTTCAGACAATGCACCCTAAATGCTGTTGTCTGAAGTTAGATTCCCCTAGGCCTCATCATATGGCCCTTGGGCCCTAAGCCCGCCCGGCCCGTTTAGGGTAGGGTATGGGTCACACAAATAAAGCCCGGCCCTACCCTACGGCCTCGCCCGATTGAGCCTGTAAGGGCTAGGCCCGGCCCGGCCCGGCCCTTAAAGCCCGGCCCTAAAATTTATATTTTATTTTTGTTATTTTCTATTACATGTGTTATATGTATAAAACTATGGAAGTGTAGAAAATTATTTCAATCTGCCATATTAGGAAATGAGTCTTTTAAATTGAGCCATATTTTGAGAATAAAAAAATAAATTTTTTTTAAAGAATTAACCGTTAATTCGGCAAAAACGCCGCCGTTTTAATATAATCTTATGGGTATTTTAATATTTACCAATAATTACTGTTAACTAATTAACTGTGATAATTACAAAGCTATTATTTCAAATTGGACAATATATTCATGTAATACCAATTTTGAAATAAATCAAGTAATCAACATAACTAAAAATAATCAATTGGTCGAGTTGAAACCTTTTTACCAATGTAATGTTAACTTCTTAATGAGCAAAATGGGGGACGAAATGGAATTTTTTAAAATGCACCGCTGGATGTTATTTGCATATGAATATATGTTAGTGGTAGAAATTTCAGCAATTTCCTCCTTCTTTTGGACCTCGATCTACCCGGTCAACTCAATACCCTAAATAGAACATAAAATAAATATGCTCTTAACCGGTCCTTGGCAATTCACTTTTTTCGATCTTTCAGCTCCCACACTCTCATGGGTAGGGGGTCTACTTATGGATGTCAAAATTCCGCAACGTTTGTCCGCGCATGGTGCCGCTCCCCTTAGGGAAGTTTGCTTGTGCAAAGCGTTGACCGCTCCGTTAGGTGGCTTATTCACGGCGGATCGGCCTAATTTCTTTACACAATACCTATCACTATTGTATAAACATATAAGAATTTTCCGATTGATCGATTTTCATTTCAAAATTTTTGGATCGCACATAATCCTTATATGTCTTGTAATGTAGTATAACTAGTTTATTAGACTTGTTACCCTCCATGAGCAAAATGGGGGACGAAATGGAATTTTTTAAAATGAACCGCTAGATGTTGTTTTCATATGAATATATGTTAGTGGTAGAAATTTCAGCAATTTCCGCATTCGGTTGGACCTCGATCTACCCGGTCAACTCAATACCCTAAATAGAACATAAAACAAATATGCTCTTAACCGGTCCTTGGCAATTCAATTTTTTCGATCTTTCAGCTCCCACACTCTCATGGGTAGGGGGTCTACTTACGGATGTCAAAATTCTGCAACGTTTATCCGCGCATGGTGCCGCTCCCCTTAGGATTCAACATGTTGGCGCCCTAATTAATTGACTTCAAGACTTGGCCAAAGTTTCAATTTTCACTTCCCTCCATTCTACCAAATTTTGCATTTCACGACTTAGTATTTAAAGAAAAGAACCCTAGGCTTTTTCATTTTCTCCTTCTTCCTCTTTCAGCCGCACATGCCTCTTTCTCTCTGCTCTCTCTCTTCCTCTCACCTTCTATCCGTCACACCGGAAAGCTCGACTTCCGGTCGTCGACTATTGACACCGCCACCACCAAAAGATAGCCCAAGCGATGAAGAATAAAACCCCAGCCACCCCTCCATCGATCGAGATCATCGGACCAAGGGAAAACGAAGGTTGCGTTGGATCCAAGGGAAGCAACCACACGTCCCCACAGTCCCAACCAGAGACAAGAGAGAAGAGAAAGAGAGAAGGGCCTAAGAGACTAGCAATTAAGCAATTCGCACCAAAACCACGAGATCGAGCTGGTGCTAAATCCAGGTACACCTTTCTCCTTGATTCAGTTTGCGAATCAGGTTCTAGATCTTCTGAATCAGATTTCATATTGATGCTACGTTCCAATCGAATTGAAACCTAATTTGTTGTGATTTTGAGCACGAAGCTCAGCTTAAGTTATGGTTGTCTGCTATTTCTGTGCATTTTTATGAATGAACAAATCGAGTGTTTATGCAAATGTAATGGTGTTTGTGTTGAAGGTGGAGAAAGCGGAGTTTAATGGTGATTGAGACGTGGCCGCGGTGATTCTGGGGAGTCACAGTGGGGAGCAAGAATGGAGTGGATCGGATGGACAAGGACAAGAGCCGTACCGATCTGCTCGCTGCTGGCCGTAAAAAGGTACATACACATTGGCTCATAGCACACTAGCTTTCGTAATTCGGCTGCTGTGTTAGCAAATAGAGCTCAAGGGTTTAATTCATTTGCCACACACTTGAACTGTAACTTGTCGAGGTATATTTTTTATTAGGTATAGTTTAGATAGATAGGGAAATCCTGTAATGCCTGTAGGTGTTTTCTTTCATTTTGTTAACTGTTATAGAAACGACTAGAGAGAGACAAATGATCGATCTGATTTTTAATATTTGGTCCCTGTACATTTATCATCAGCTTCAACAATTCCTTCAGAAGAAGGATAAAGGCAGTGGAAGCCAGGGAAAATCCACGAAAAAGTACCCAATCCCTCTTTCTCTTCCTTCCTGATTTAGATTTTGTGCTGGTTCTGATTGTTAATGTTGGTATTCTCTCCCCTTTATTTTCTTATAATCGGGTTGATATTGATGAGTGGCTGTGTGAAATTTTCAGGGTTTGTTGATGTATAAAAGCATTAGATTGATTGAATTTGACGGTAGTGCTCTTGGTAGTTGTCATGGTTCTATGACTTCTATATATTATCTTGTGCTTCTTCCAAAGAAAGACAAGTCTATTGTTTTGTTCTTATTGATATAAGTTAGCAGAACGAACAATGAAATACTTTCTCTACATTATAAGCATCTTGTCTATTTTATTTTCTTCTTTAGTTTAGTAAGTATAGAAGATATTGGCACACTGAAAAGATATCAATTTTACGAAACTGCATGCCCTCCTTAATTAATTAGAACATGATGCATAAAGTTCCTTATTTTAGAAAAGAGATTGCGTGATGCATACGAGAAACTCAAAAAGAGAGGTATCCCACTAGCATCAAAGCAAGTGAATTACAGTCTCATATACAAGGCACCAGAGGAGAATGGAGGTAAGGCTACCTGTGACGAACTTGGGATCACTTTGATTGCCTATTCACCTATTGCTCAAGGTACAGTGTGAATTTTTGATGTTTTGCATTCCTTTTAGTAATGCCTTTTCTAACATGTTGCTGCAGGAATATAAGGAGAAGCCAGATTATGCACGTTGTGTTGCTATTGTAGCATATGCATCTTTGAGGGAGATGATAAAACCTGGTGCCTTGGCTATTATTTCACCTATAGCAGTTGGTGGGTCAATTATGTTTTTATAAATTTGGGCATGGAGTGGAGATAAGTTTGTTGTTGCTTCCATATTAATTAGATCATGAAGGAATAATTATTGCTTGAATCCCTTGCAGGTATTGCGTTCCGGATATTTGGATACTATCCGGAGGCAAAGGAAGTGATTGTCATAAGGCTGCAATTACAGGAGACATGTAAGTCCTGCTGTCCTCCTTTTTCTGTTAATTTGGAGATGTCTAGTGGTACTGTGGCAGTAGATTTGACCAAGTTCTTATTGTTTTCGTCATTATGATTTATCTAATATTCTGTCAATCATTTACCAGTCTCTGAATTCTCAAAAATGATATCCTCTTGTTTGTTTTGCAGAGTGGGAGACCCATTCAAAGACACAGCTGGACCTTCACTTCATGTCCTTATTAAAATGCTTGCTACAAAAATGCTGGTCATGGCTCCTGTCTTTCTCTGAGTAGTTTATAACAATTCCGGGTTTTCCAGTTTATCAGTCCCGAGTGCACGTAAACTATTTGATTGACTTGTGTCAATCTACTTTTTATAAGAGCTTTAGTATTTGATCATGATGCTCTCAATACCTTGACAATTTATTAATTGCATCTACTTTTCTTTCCTTGCAGTGATTTTGCTTACAACTATCTTAGTGGTACAACACCAAAGGAATAGGCTTCAAGCTTGCAGTGATTTTGCTTACAACTATATCTTGAGAGATCGAGCAAATTGTATTCTTTTTTATTATCATGTAAAGCTCATGAAACTTGAAAGCTTGTTAAGCTAATGAAAAAGATATAGGCACTTGGGCAAGGTTAATTCCTGTGTAAATGTTGGGACGAATACTGGAATGAAATGGTTTTTGGAATCAAGGATATGTTGTTCAATTGTGTATATCTTCTTTTCTATCTCAGACAATTCAATACCAATCGCAAACCATTGTCTAACAAACGAACATAAAGAAAAAAGAAAGAAAAAACTGTTGTCTGAAGCAATGACACACAATAGCTTTAATAGTTTTCCTGTTGTCTTGTTCAAAGTCAGACAATAGTATTCAATTACATTGCTGATCTACAAGCTTCATTCAGACAACAGTTTTTGTACAAATCAATGTTCTCTAAATATTCATTACACGTCAACATTCTTCCAGGGTCTGCCAACTGAAATTACTTTGCACAAGAGTTCTGGTACAAATTGCTGTTGTTCTTTGTGGTGTTCAGACAACAGATAATATAGTAGTCGCTGTTGTAGTAAACTTTATCAGACGACAGTTTTTAGTATTATTGCTGTTGTTCTTCGTGGTATTCAGACAACAGACAATATAGTAGTCGCTGTTGTAGTAAACTTTATCAGACGACAGTTTTTTGGTATTGTCTGATTATGTATCAGACGGCATTGAGATAGACAACAGCAAACTCTATAATCAGACGACAGTGAAAAACTGTCGTCTGATTGAAAAATTGGTGTAGTGGAGTCCCAGTTGAACTAGGAAATCATAAGAAGATTGTGGAAGGTTCAAGAACATTTCATGTGAAGAGTCCTTGTTTGACTACGACTCTTGAAGACATAAGGAGTCCTAATAGGGCTAGGAAACCTGAGAGCACTAGCAGAAAAGACGCATGAAAGGCCAAATTAGGAAATCTGCATGTGCAAGTCAGTCAACTTCGACAGAGCATTGAGAGCAGCTCAGCACGAACTAGATGATGATCTTTATATGGAAAGCCTCTAATATCTAGTCTCCAGAGCTTTTTACCGCTTATCAATATCATTTTTCTAGAAGAAGCTATTGTCGATTTAGTAGAAGAAGGTCAAACTGCCCGTGAATCTGACTTTTGACGGTAATTTTTGTTTTGAGGCCCAAATCACATCGAGAAGCCCATAGACGAATTTATGCTTCATATTTCAAATAAGGAAAATTTTCAGTTTACTACCCTTATGTTTGACCTCGACATCATGTTAGTCCCTCCTCTTTTAATTTCATCAGCAACACCCTTGTGCTTTCAATTTCCATCAACCGTGCCTAAAATTTTCTCAGGCATCCAAATTGGACGTTAAGTGATGAGTTAGCACTGACAAACTGCTGCCATATATAGGCCCACTTAAAGGGCTAAATTTGACATTTCACTCCACAAACTGAACCAACCATTCAACATTTAATCTCTGTAATTCAGATCGAGTTGCGCGGCGAGCTTGTCCAGGTAGCTTTGCATCAAAAGCTGCCGGGATGCTAAATTCTGAGCAGAAATAGCAAAACTGATATAGATTGTCAATTTCAGCTTGTCTAGGTCTCCTGCATCACAAACAGACTTTCAACTTCTTTTTCGAAACCACAAATAGCTTGTAAATTTCAACCAAAACCCTAAACCAAATTATACTCAAGACTGTTGCTTTCAATCCCAAAACACAAACTAAAACATAATCTTGCATTCATAGGAAGATGAGAAAATCAAACAACAAAACTGGAGTTCAATCCAATCCCCAAAATGCCAAAATCCATAACCAGAAAGCTCAGAATTGAATTAAGGAAGAGAGAAAGAGGAACATACCTACCAAGCCAATTGAGAAAAGCCTCTCACAAACCCATTGATGAATCTGCAAAGTGATACAATCATGTAGAGAGAGAAATATCTCTTTCAACACTCACAGTCTCCAAATCGAGCTTTTGAAGAAGAAAAGCTTCCTCCTTGACCTCCTTACTCTTCCTACCAATAATGAATAGAATGAATCTACAATAAAGTTGTAATCTTTATATAAATCAAAGAGATTTGAGTCTTCACATACTAGTGGAGTTGGAGTGCAAGACGATGAGGACCAATTTGAAGCTCTGGCTGCAGATGAGACCCTTGGAATTGTGGATTTCAGAGCAAAGCTCAAGCCACTGGGCCGGGTCGCCGGAAACCCGATCTCGAGGAGATGAGGATGGCAACAACGACGGGGACTTTGGTTTGGTGCCTGAGAAGCCAATCGCACTTTAATATTCCGACGAGAGGAGTGGCAGTGAAGGAGGAGTTGCCGGGATTGGGCTTGAGGGGAGGTAAGAGGAGGAGTTATTGTATAGGCTCCTAAAATCCCAAGATTTTTTTTTCCTACTATTACGAGTTTTGGGAGAAAAATTGTGTTAAATGTCAAATTTAGCCCTTTAAGTGGCCCATGGCAGCAGTTTGTTCGCACTAGCTTAGCACTTAACGTCCAATTTGGATGCCTGAGAAAATTTTGGGCACAGTTGATGGAATTGAAAGCAAGGGGGTGTTGTTGATGAAATTGAAAGAGGAGGGACTAACATGATGTTTCCATGGAGGATTCTAGAAGCATTTGGCATCATCCTTGGAGAGTTTTAAGGGATTACAACATGCAGAAAGGATCGAATCAAGTCTAGATACGTTGCTTGTTGCTCACTCCTATTTAGACAAAATTAGAAGATGAAAAACAGAAAAATCCCTTATTATTTCCGCAAATATATCTTCTCCAAGATTCTAGAGACTTCTCATTGGTTGGTTGACGCAGAAAAGCTTACATGGATATATTTGATTGGTTGGAACTGTGTGGATCAATCAGATGATTTCTAGAAATTAAAAGAACGATCTAGAAGACTTGGAGACTAAGCCTTGCCATCCCCTATAAATATACACCCATTCTAACGTCAAGTCTCGTTCATTCTTTCATACACCAAAATTCTCTCCACTCTCTAATCTTAAGAGTTATGCATCTTCAAGTAAAGAGGAGGAGAAGAAGAAGAAGCCGTGAGCCTCCCTAACCGCCATCCTTCCACCTTGTACCGGAGCCATTAAAGACTTGCTTTCAAGATTCAAGTGTTCAATGTCTTAAGTGCTCTTCATTCATCCCTTTCACGATGTAATTCAATCTTTTTCCTTGAAAACTCTTTAGTTTTTCTTTGTTTGAATTTGTGAACAATGACGACTAGTTAATATATAACGTTAAGGGCAAAGTTTAAAGCCCGTCATTATTCTTGAATAAAAATTGCGATTTCTATATGTTAGTTTTCATGTTGCTTATGTGAGTTTGCTCAATTGGTTTTGCTCAATTGAAATTTTTTGTATGTTGATCTCAATTGGTTCAAAACTTTTAGGATTTGTATGTAATTGGTGCTAGATTTTAGGTTAACAATTCACATAATAGTTTTGTAACCCTAAATCATAAGTAATAAAGACTTTGGACAAAAGTTGAAATCAATTGATGAGGATTGCAAATAGATTAACTTTTTCATACTAGGTTGTGCACTTAAGTTGACATCCTTTCTTTGTTCTTCGTGCATTGAATATGTTCTTTAATAGCTAACTTTTTAGACTGATTGCATGTTCAATAAGATTAATTTAGGTGCTTTCACTTAGATTAATTACTTAAAAAAAAGTAAAAAATGGGAAATCGTTTGCTTATTATTGTTTCACAAGATCAACATTTTTTTCATAACATAGAAAATCAACTATAGGAATTGTAATTGGAATTATTGCATATGGTTGTGGTTTTTATCTTTGTTCCTTGCATTCCATCCTTGTATATGTGCTTTTATGTTTTATTTATTTTATTTGTTTTAATTTTCTATTTCATAATCCTAAAATCCCCCTAATTTCGATCTCATGTAATTTTGTTTATTTTTGTAAATAATGCTTCATACTTTTATTAATTCTTTATTTGTTTATGCAATTACGGGATACCCTCAATCCTTGGTTTGAACGGTCCCTATTTATTCTATACTGACAACTATATTTTGGAGGGTTAAATTGCGCGCTTGTTTTGAGCATATCAGAGATAAGGTGGAGGTTGCTATGAAATTTAAGTGGCGACTGCGAAACGATTGTCAATGCCAAGTTAAGATTGGCTCACTTGAAGTTTACAAGGCTGAGAACCACAACGCCTGCTGTTTACCAAACGGCTCTGCTTCCATCGTTTGAAACTCAGTCCCCTCCATCGTGTTCAACTACGCTGACGCCACCCTTCGCTGCCACCTAGCTCGCCGCCTCGTCCAAACCGGCGTCACTGATATCTTCACCATTCCCTGCACTAACTGACAACAACCACAATGACGATGATGATCGCGAAAATGATGACCTGATGGAGAAGATCAAGGAGGTCACTCCTAAATTGAGAGAGAGAGAGAAGTCATAGAAGACTTCGCAAGAGTTTGGTCACCGGTCGCCGGATTCCAGCCACCGTCACCCATCAGACTTTTCTAAAAACCTTGCCGAAGGTCCTTAAAGAAGTCGTTAGAGATCTCATAGGTCGCCGGAAACGTTTATTGCCTCCAAATAGACCTGTATTACCCCCAATAAACCTATATTGCCCCTAATAGACCTTTATTGGGGGGCAATAGAGATTCATGAAACCTCGTCGGAAGTCTCCAAAAAGGTTGTCGGAGATTTCATACAGACCCGAAGAGGTTTATTTCCCTCTAAGGCTCTAATAGACCTGTATTACTCCCCAATAGACCTTTTGGAACTAATCTTCTTAAATTTAGACAAGTAAAACTTTAATTAAGGAGAAAAAAAATAAGGAGATTACATCATATAAATTCAAATACGCGACTTGCGGCCGGTGTTTCTTTCGACTTTCTTTACGCGCCTCCCCACTCCCGTCTAAACAAACCAGAAAATTCTCACACCAATGGATCTCGCTCCGATGAAGCGCGACATCGACGACCTGATATCCCAATTCGCCGCCGCCGATTCGACTCGCTTCACCGATATGAAGCAAGTCTGGCTCTCCAACAAGTTCTCCTACATCTACGACGCGCGTCCCACTTGCACCAATTCCCTCGCCCTCTTCATGCAATCCCTCTATTCCCACTCAATCGGACACCTAATCTCCCCCGATTCCTCCCTGTCACGACGGCTCGGCGGCCTCTACTGCCTCTACTGTCTCTACGAGACCCAGCCCTTCAAGCCCCCTTTCAAGGTCTACCTATCCCTCGAGGAGCTCAAGAAGCTCCGGAAGATCGTGGCCGACGCCAAGGTCCGGGGCGTGAGTGCGGCGAGTGCCGTGGTGAAGCGGATGCTGGAGAAGAATGCGTTTTTGTTCGGGTGTGTGGAGACGAACGAGGGTTTGAAAGGGAAGGTGGATGAGTTGACGGAGCTGGAGAACGCGAGGATTAAAGCGGCGTGTAAGAAGTTGTTTGATGATACCAAGATTGAGGAGTTTATTCACATGGATTTGGGGATGGAGGTTGATTTGAGGAAGGTGAAGCAGATGTGTAGGGATTATGAGGAGTTGAAGAGGGTTGCGGCGGTGGAGGGCGGTGATGAAGAGATGAAGGGGGTTTCCCAAGGTAAGGAGTTGGTTGGGGATGCAATGGAGAAGATTGCCAAGGAGTGGGATGCTCAGAGGGAAGTGTTTTATCGGCAGACGGGATTGAGTCAGAAACTGAATGAAGAGGAGCAGCAGCAGCAGCAGCAGCAAGAAGAGGAGGGAGATGATGATAGTTTCGACAAGGAACTCGAACAAATGCTCTCTGAAGCATGATGGTGACTGTACTGTAGGTATTCAGCAAGCTGTGTTTGTCTAGTTTTGTTTAACTTGAGTTTCAGACTAGACCTACCGATGTTGTTACTTGTTGGATAATGATTTTTGCTTTAGCTTGATTAATAGAACTTTTTGATGTCATCTTATCATGGTTTCAGTTTTATTGTTCTATAGTTAAATACCCTATATGTACTGTCTAGATTAGTACATTAATAGAGAAACTATCCTAATTATGTCTAGGTTGCTATTGTAGCTCTCTAGATTTGTTCAGTGGATAATGATTTTATATTGCAGTGAGTAACAATCGGTTGGGATGTAGTGACATCCATACATTTCCGAAAAAAAGATAGTACTACTGTCTAGATTTTGGTTTAGATGCTTTTGAGTTTCTGAGTTCATTCTTGATGTTCTACAGATTTACCCAACGCATAAAAAGCAAGAATATGTTTATGAAGCAGTGCTTAATGAGGTCTGAAATGATGAGGTATGCGTAATTTCATTCAAATTCATAATCGAGAAAAAGAATTAGAAGACATGTATAAACAGAGAATTCTTGAGTAGATAGCCGAAATGTTTTAATGAAAATCATTGCTGTTTATATTCTTTAGATTACTCATTCAAACCTTTCATTCTGTATCTGTAGGTTGTGCAGCCCATAGTTCCAGTAATTTTCCAACACACAAAGGCAACTAGTTATCCATATGGACAAACAGGTTAGCAGCCTCTCAAATTGATGTTGTCACTCTCTCTTTGAACTTTATTTATCGCATGTGGATTGTGCATCCAGAGAAATGTTCATATGATGAGATCTCAAATCCACAAATAAGATGATAGCCATTTTGCTTTTGAATTCTGCAGCTATATCCTTGTATTTGTTAGACTCAAATCAATCTTCATTCTTCTGTAAGATGTTTGTTAAGATTTCCAAAGCATCGCAACACCTGTCAAGGGTCAGCTTGTTCCTTGTGCTTGAAGTCTATAGCAGTCTCTGTATATTATTGATAAAAATGTTCCAACCGTTTATTGGGCTTTTCAAGTGAGTTAGTTCAGTGTTCATTTTGACACATCTTGTTGAGGGTGCAAACTTTTGCTTAACTAAGTTTCATATGACTTCCTTTGCTTTTATTCTCATTAGGTAATTGGTAAATATAACTTTCAGGATAATTATGGCATGAATCGGAACAGCAGGGAATAAAACCTTCAGTTGGTTGAAAACTGCTCGTAGATCAGATCACTAGATGTCCAATTGAACTATGAGCTAGAGGTCTTTTTACTTTTGTTTGGGCCATGGCGGCAGTGCTCCTAAGATCATAGAAGCAATGCTGCAGAAAAAGAAGATTTGTTGCAATGCAGCTCCATAGGAACCATAAATAGTAACGCGTGAAATATTAGCAGAAATAGAAAGGAATGCTGTAACTGGGGTGGGTGTGATCAAACCTATCCCTTTTTTGGGTCGACTCATAAAGTGATCCATAAACATCAGTAAAAGCCAGAGCATATCAGAAAGGCGATACCAACAGCAGTGAGAAGCACTCCGGCTAATAGAAAAAGAAGCTATAAGCTGATGATAATGAGAGCAGTACCGACAGCACCAATAGCATGCTTTCCAATTCCCTTTACTAGGGGGGCCGTCACCAGGGCCTATGATCCAACTCCATACCGAGATGCCCTTCTGATGAGTCTCTCTTTCTTAGGTTTAGTCTGTAGCTTCACTTCCTGGAATTTTGGAATTTACTGATGATACTTTATCTTCAAATTATTGTGCTTGCTGAACCTTTTCACTTGAAGTGAATCGGAGATGGTAGGTTCTCTTGTATGATGCCCCTTCAGATCTCGAGGACATTTCAGTCTCCTCTTCGATCACTGCCTCCTATTACCTGGATCTGTGAGCTAATGTTTTAACATGGTGGAATCCTGATGTAATCTTGCACTTGTATTTGGTGTGGTAATAAGGAAGGACGCTTTGAGCCGTGCAGCTATCCCTTTTACGGGAATATACAAACCAAAGCTTTAGAAACACAGGCTCTGCTTTCTGGTCTCAAGTTATGTTCATCTTTGAGTTTAAGAAGATTGAAGTGGAAGGAGATGCCCAAGGTGTAATCAAGAGCCTGGCAAGTACTAGTTTTGATTTCAGTGAGGAAGGAGTTCTCATGGATAACATAAGAGATTGAAGTTAGAGTTTGGAGTCAATTTCATATGGGTTGTAGCAACGTGCAGCAAAATTTGGATGGCTTTCTTTTCATCTTTCGCTGATCACCTTGCAGTAAAGTTTTTTAAATAGCTTCAAGGGTTAGCACCTGTTTTACAGCTCACCAGATTATTCCATGGTTACTATGTACCAATAATCCACCAGTTACCACGTAACTTTGGCATTCAACTAAACCTCGATCTGCTTTCTATATCTCCATCTCTTGAACCCCATTGTAATTATTGATGAAAGTCTGTCATGTATTTTTAATGGCCAGCTTGTTCCTTGTGCTTGAAATATATGTTTTCTTATTAATTGAAAATGTTCCAACTTGCATTGGGTGTTTTTTTTATTTTTTCATCATTTTTTTCAAGTGAGTTTTGTTTTAGTTTTGGCGCGCTGCAATTTCTTTACTTTTCCTATTGGTTTGGTACTGAGTGCATTTCACTAGTTAATCTGTTACCGGCCTTTGTTGACGTTACAATTTTCCTTGAATTAAGGTGTAGTATTTGTCAAATTCAGTCATGATTCTTCAAGCTAGTTTACTCAGTTCTTATCTATGCAGATTGTTTCTGTGTTTCTATTATTCTTTTAAAAGATTGCAAAGGGAGTGGAATAGAAACAATTCTCTTTTAATAGATCGACTTTCATGCTAGTTCTTGCTTCAGCCCTGCACTAAATCCTAGGTGGTCACTCAATGTTAGCAAATCTGAAGTTCTAAGATCTGATTGCGTTTTTCCAAGTGAGTTCGGCTTCAATTTGGGCATTTTGAAGTCCTAAGCATTTCACTAGGTAACTTTTCTGTATTATTAATTGATTGCTGCTATGTAAAGCTGGAAGAAGAAAGTAAAAATGCAGAGAAAATATAAAGATGCTAGGATATTTTTCTTGTGTTGATGAGAAAAGCTACAACACACTAATCACTTATATGATAAAGCAAGCTCTGATGAAATCATTACCGGCCTTAACTAACTACCTAAAGCCTTCACGTAGTACTTGCGATGTGTATTGACTCTAACAATCTTGAGCTGCTCGGGAGTGGTGATGATTCATGAACTGCGGTCCATCAGTAGACAATGTGCGTTGTTGCAACTTGCTTGTATTTAACACTATGGGATTAAGCATTGGTTGCAACATAGGTGCCTGAATGCTGATCAGTACCTAGTTCCTCTGTAAGGATTTCTGCAAATTGATCCATAGACGGCGCCAATTGATTGGAGAGCAAGTTCTCCTATGGCAACTTTAAGTAAACATCCACTTCTCATGTTTTTAGGGATAGGGTTTGAGGCAAGAGACAGGGTTGATATGTCATCGCAGTTAGAACTGGTGCAGAACGACGAGAGATTAATTCCTTGATAAAGGAGCAGATCCAAAAGTAGTGCCTTGATAAAATGGTCCCTGCACATATCTCAGTGTTCTTTTAATAGCAGCGAAGTGATTTTACATGACATTTTGCATAAATTGACATACTGTTTTTAGACTCTAGGTTATATCAGCCCTTGTAAAGGTAAGAAGCAACAATGCTCCTACATTAACCAAGGCAAGAAGTGGTACTGGGCTTGTTATCTATCATGCTGCTTTGTTGATGATGATATGTCCTGTGCATATTCAGGTGGAAAAACTTTAACTTCCATCTGTGAGATATTGAATGTTGCAGGCCGAGAAAGTAATGTAACAGCCCAAATCCTTCATTTCAAACTTGTTTTGAACCGCAACATCGTTACTTTCTGCGCTGATCATATCATCTACATGAGAGCACTGAATTCAAGTATGAGGTAACCTCTCATTCCAAGTCCCCTTGGTTCCTGCTCGAGACCACAGAGAAATTTAACTAAATTGCAGACACAATTTGGATGCACAGGGTCCTAAATGCCTCCAGGTTGAGCCATAAAAAACATACTTCTTTAAGCACTTAATGAAGAAAAGCACTCTTCACACCCATTTGATGGAGCTCTGAACCAAACTAAGCTGCAAGAGCAAGAAATCCTTCCCATGATTGCTACTGGTGATCATGGGATGATCATTAATGGTAAACGATGTCACAATGGAGAAGTGCATCGAAATATTGATCAGCTGACAGTGCAGAGGGATATTAAAGATGTGTTTCATTGTTGAGCTAGAAGAACTCTTACTGATGTTACTCAAATCACCATGCAACATCAGAAACTGATAGGTGCCCGACTTCCACTGCTGGAAGATGAAGTTGGTGTTGAGTACACAAGGTGAGGCTGTGCAACCGAGTGATACAGGAACACATGGTGCAGCTGAAGGTTGGGGCAGTGAGATGGAGTGGATGAAGTTGATTTGTGTGATTTGAAAGGAAATTGGTATTCATCAAAGATAACATACCTGGAGATAATGCACTTGCCTGAAATAGGATTATATCAGATACAGCTCTCATATCCTAGAGAAAACCTTATAATAATGCACGTTACAGTCTTGGTGAGTGGTGTGAAGCTTATTAAAGTTGTATGGTTTCAATAAAGGAAAGAAAGAAAATCCAAAAACTCTAACGTGATTCAAAGAAGGAATGTTATAAAACACAAGTTAGGTGATTTCATGGACAAGTTTTGGGAAAGGCATTCTATTTATCACGTACACTGATGGAGAAAATGGTAACCTAGTAAATTTTCCTGAGAGACAAGACTCAGACATTGATTTTCAGGAATCAGAATGAACAGATAATTGGACTTAGATGACATGCTTGCGATAATAGTACTGGAGGGGTGACCGAGTCCTCTGTGCCAAAGTGAGTGAGAAACTCAGCGACAAAGTACATTGCTGTTATTATGCTATGAGGTTGACCATTATTAACAATGAGACCTGAATCAGGAGCATAACCAGTATTTACAGCATGGTATATAGGTTAACAATTCTTAACAAAAAAATAAAATAAAAAATACAGGATTTGCCACATTGTAGGTGTGTAGACACTGGGGTAAATGTACAGCTCACGTTAGCAGGTTATCCATTATTGGTGACAACAGGAATAGAGCCATAGAGGAGTAAGCAGGAATTAAGCCAGAAGTGCTAACAGTAGAACTACAAGAATAGCTAATGTGAGTAGCAGCAGTAGTATGTAGGAGTGGATGCATATGCATTATAACTAGGAGTAACACTACTAACAAGTTGCAGAAGAGGGTAAAAATGCAAAGAAAAGATTTCTTCTATTGTACAACACCCTAATGAATTATGTGATATGCTACATGTAAGCTCTAACTAAGCATACTAACTGCATAAAGCCTTCAATTCATCGCTGCCACATGTGTGACTAACAATCTTGAGCTGCTGGTTATGATTCACTGTATTGTGGTTCATCACTGGACATTGTAGCCTTGTCACAACATGTATTTAACATTATAGGAGGCCTAACATATATATACATACACTTTAGTCATCAAATCTTGCAATTCCTTGAATCAAGTTGCAGTTTTTCTGTGTCTGCTATGAATTGTTCCTTCTGTAGATTGTTTCTTTTTTATTCTTCTTTCAGAAAAATTCTCCTAAAGACCTAAATAAAATTGTAGGATATCAGTCAACCCTAGCAAATGTGCATTCCACCTTCAAAAGAGGAGAAGATATATATATATATATATATATATATATATATATATATATATATATATATTCTATGGTCCCATTAGCTTCATGTTGGAGACTGGAAAAGTATAGCATAGATCAGATTACTGAGGCGTAAAAGTTTGAGTTGTAGAGACTCATAGCTGATTCATTTCGCTGTTTGTTAAAATTTTGTGAAAGTTAAGGCCAGTATTTCAAACTGAAATCCGACAGTCCATGACAACGATCGGCAATATCTGAATATCAAATCCTGAAATGTTGTTATTACAGTTCACTTAAAATTTGTATTTATAATTTGCTGCAGCTCACTTAAATTATATATGCAGTCTCAGATAAGAGTTTTTGCACCTAATACCTCCTGTTTGAGTTAACATGCATGATTATTTGGTCGTTCATCAATTAGTAGGAAGTGACAAATGAAACTGGAGACTCTTTTGCATTGATTGATGTATGACATAGAATGATTCTGAGACTCGTCAAATCTATTGTTAAGTACATACTCCAGAAAACCTCCTTTTTATTTATTCTTTCTTTCAATTCTTATTAAATATATAGTCAATTTTGCATGGCACTACTTGGTAAGCTTTTCACCTGAAGGCCAAGACCACTATTCCATCCACCCTTCAATTCTCAACTGCCTCTCAAGGTTGGGTAGGAAGTTATTAACCTTTTTATGTATGATCTTATGAGCTAATGTTAATTGTGCTAACATTGAGTTGCAAGCTGTGGCATCCTTCTTTGACTCAATTCCCAATGAGACTGCATCCCAAGGAGAATGGTCTTTTGGCGTGTTGTCAGTCCCTACAAGTCTGCAGCCATACAGATTGCGTGTCGTAGTAACTGCTTGGTGGTTGGAATTTATAACTAAAAATCGTACGTATTATTAGCCTTAGGGAGATGTACATTACTATATTGGAAGATGTTCATTGATGTTCTGAGTAAGTTCTGGTGTAGTGAATGATAGATAGTCTTGAAAGTCTGCAAAGAATTGTTGGACCCTATAATATGAATGATCAATGGTGAAAGGTAGATCATTTAGCAGTATTCCTTTGATCTTACTAGAATATTCCAGGGTGGCTCAATCATGTTCAAAAACAAGTGGTGACTGTTTAATGAAATTGGACTTCTTGTCTGAAAAGTGCTAAAAACATCTAATATGGTTGCTTGGTATTTAGCATTCTTGTATCTTTCATGTATAATGTTTATGATTCTTCTCTTCTTCCACTGACATGCTATTATTGACCTGGGTAAAGAGTTTTCATCAGGAGAAACAATTGCTCTATTTTGAATTGCAGAAAATCAGATGTTTGCATTTTGAACAAGAAACCACAGTTGAAAGAATAGTACTCTGGAACAGATGAGCTGGAATTCAAACCCTATACATGACTGAGTCATTTTGCTGTATTATGAGTATGATGCTATATTCTCTCATTGCAAATCAGCTTTTATCTTTTTCTGAGAAAGTTAAATATTCTTCTTTGATGACCATATCATATTAGTCTCTCTTTTGTTTGTACGTCTTTGGCCCTTTCTCTTCGCACTTTTTGTAGACTGCATCATTTTAGGTACTCCCCACCTCAAATTTATCAACATTTTTGGGTTACTACTTTATCGTGAAAAGAGAAAAAGAAGAAATTCATTTATGGTGTTCCACCAATACCTGTTTCACTAGAAAACTGAAATTTCTTCAAATCAGAGGTAAAGGAAAGCAAGCTGATAGCTAGATAGATCTTTCTTGTGGGTCAGTTAGGTTTCTCTTTTTAGTTGTTTTCCTCAACTGATGTTAAAAAGGGGTATGTGAATATAGAAGCAAAGAGAGAAATAGAATAGGATCACCTCAAACCAAATTAATACTATTTTTCATTTGTTTTATAATAATCATGTGGTTGCTGCAAAATATCTACCTTTCCAAACTACCAATGCAGAAAGGAACAGTAGTGAAACTGAAAAAAATAACATTATGGTTTGATGATTTTGAATTGCAGATGAATTTAATCATAACCCATATGGCACCAAAATTTTAATTATAGATAGTGATGGATCATAATGGTGCTACTGACTTTTTCTTCTATTTTGTTTCATTTTATTTTATTTTTCTTATAGATTGTCAGGAACTTCAGTTATCATCAAGATTCTCTTATGCCCAACCTAAGGTCAAGGGTAGTTGATGGAACATAGTATGAAAAATCACTAGCTCAAATTATGAATTTTCATTGTGCTAATCTTTAATAACTGCATGTTAGCAACAGTCTGAAGCAAACAAGACTAATTCACTAAAAAAAAAAAATCAATAAGATAACATAGATATGTAATGAAAGATTAACAATGGGATTGTATGAGGGTTTACAATCCTTCCTGATCTGAAGCCATTGATTACTAAACAAGATCTTCTGCACTGCCCTCGGCGATGTACTCTATATGGAGTGAGGTGAGATTCTGAATTACTAGTGTTGGACAGTGGAGGACCTGTGTTCATAACTTCATATAGAGGTTGAATACTGAGTTCGCTCCCATAAGTCATCTAGTAATCCAGTAATAGATCCTACACTTTACCGTAATCAGAAACAATAAAGATAAAGTCCACAGGAATAGAGTTCCATAACAACTCGAGTTACTTGTTCTGTAAGCCATTAACAGTTGTTGTACTATGTGTAAACTTATGATCAAGTCCACTGTTAGTTTGAAATAATGAATTTGGAACGAAATGGGTAGAGACTAGCGTCTTTCTTTTTTTTATTTTCTTTTTTTGGATAAAAATTAAATATTTGTAGTGGAATAAGCTGAAAGCAATAGTACTAGCAGTAAAACTGTTACATAACAAAGAACTTTTAAATTATAGGTACTGATCCTGTGATTCATCCCCCTATATTCTCCCCCAGATAGCAACAGATTTATAACATTACTAACTGTGTGTGTCAGTATATTTAATAGTAGGATGATGATGGTTCCTTGAAGTTTCTGACAAGTGCTAAAGCTTTCTTGATCTTATGATTTTGTATCTTTCTGCATTGCATGAGCTCTTTAATTATCAGATGTTTCTGCCTTGGTTGAGGATGCCCAAGTTTCATTTAAATAAAGTTTCAATTGAATATTTGCTGTTGTAGTCTGTACTAGCTATGAGTTCTTGCTTCTGCAGAGTGCTTTTGTTCTTGTTTTGGACAATTATGCAGAATAAAATTATAGAAGATCACAGCATATTTAAATTCCGATTTCAATTTAGGAAAATGTCTATGCTTTTAGGTTTATGTTGGGGAGTCTGAAAAGATGACATGCATCAGGTCAGTAGGGCATAAGTTAGCTGTAAACTAGCAGTTGTTTATCAAATTTTGGCGAAAGGCCAATATTTCAGACCAGTAACCAGCCATCCAATATAGATGGTTACCATTATCTGAAGATCAAATTCTGTAATTTTCCCAGTAGAGTTGTCTAGCTAGGTAGTCTGTTGGTGTAGCTAATCTACCATTTGGCCTGCTTGAAACCATTGAATTTCTGGAATGACTAATCTCTTTGTGTTGTTGTAATTCAGTTTCAACATATTCTAGAGTGTAATATATATCATAAACTAGTAACAACTTTTCTTTAATGAATTAGAGAATGGGATATGCTGAAAGAAAGACATGCTTTCTGAGAAATTAAAGTTGTATGGTAAAACTGAATGATAATACTTCGTAATCATTTTCTGCTATTGGATTTCTCTGTAAAATTTCAAATTGTTCTTGTTTAGTTACTGGTTTTATATTCTACTGACGAAGCTAGTGACAGTCAGCTGTAATTTTCTGTGGCCTATGTGATTTCTGGTAAAAGCTTTTGGTCACCTAATCCTTCTGTTTGTGCACACATGATGATTTATTTGTTCATCAATTACTAAGAAGGGAGACCTTAGGTGGAAATCAAGTCTTATTTTCAGTTGGCATGCCCTCGATGTTATACTATGACGTCCCTAGTAATGACTACCATAGGATTCTTCAGAGACTCATCAAGATCTATTTTTAAGTGCATACTCCAGAAAATCGCCTTAGCATTTATTTCATTTCTATCTAATAATCCGTTAAATTTTGCATGGTGGCATCTTTTCACCTGAAGGCCAAAGGCCACTATCCCATCCACTCTTCAATACCTAACTGCCTCTCAAGGTTGGATGGGAAGTCATAATTAACCTTTTCTACATATGATCTTAGAAGCTAATGTTAATTTTGCTAAATTACATCGAGTCCTCTTGCATCCTTATATGACTCAATTCTCGATGAGACCACGCTCATCAAAATGTGGATGGTCTTTTGACTTGTCATAGGGCCTACGAGTCTGCTGCCATGAGGATTGCGTGTCGTACTAGTTTGCTTGAAGATTTCAATTTTATACTTCAAATATCATTTTGTTAGTCTCAGGGAGATGTACATTACTATTTTGGATGATGCTCATTGATGTTTTGATGAAATTCTCGTCTGTTGAACAATAATCTTGAAAACCTAAGAATTATTGAACCTTAAACTACCATTTGATGGCGAGAGGTACCTGATATAGCTGTCTTTGTTAGATATATATATATATATTACTTTAGTACTAACATTTTTGAGGTTGGCGTAATCAGGTTCATCAGAATTGGTGACTTGTTGAACTAATGAATTTGAACTCGTTGTTATAGTTGGAAAGTGCTAAAACATCTTAATGGCTGCTTTACATTTATCGTGTCTGCTATCTTGATATCTTATATTATCCTAAATGTATGAACTAAAGGTTCTGAGTTTCTTCTGGTGACCTGGAATTGAATGATTGAAGTACTATGTTTTATTTTTGATCGATTTCCCCTAATTTGAATAAACTAGTCAAAGATATTTGAACAGGAAAGAGACTTGATCTTCATTACAATTTGGAACAAGTAAAGTAGGACTGAATCATATTACTGCATAATCTGAATGTGATGGTGTAATCTCTTACTTCCAAAGCCAACCCTCATTAGCACATCTTTACAATTCGTTAACTTTCTTCTTTGACAGCCTTAATTTTCTCTTTATTCTCTCTTTTGTTTGTATAGCTTTGCCCGGCCCCCTTTTCTCTCAAGTCCTTTTTGTAGACTACATCATTTCAGGTATTCCCTACCTCAAATTTATCAAAATTTCTTCGGGTTAATCTGACTTACTTTATCCTGAAATTGAACAAAAGAAGGAAATCCATCTATGTGTGACATAAATACTTGTTTCGCAAGAAAACTAGAATTGCTTTAAATCAAAGGTAAAGCAAAGCTAAGAAAGGTAGACAGAAAGAGGGAGATAGCTCTTTCTTGTGGGGTGGGTCTTTTTGGTTTCTCTTTTTAGTTGCTTTCCTCAATGGATGTTAAAAAGGGATATATGCAATATAGGACGATAGGTAGAAACCAAAAAACGAACCTCAAACAACTTAATTAATACTGTTTTCTTTATTTGGTTTATGAAAATCATGTGAACTATCTACCATTCCAAACTACCAATATTGCAGAAAGGAAATTAATGTGGTGAAACTGAAAGAATGACATTACAAAATTGGTGATTTGAATTGCAGATAAACTTAATCATAACCCATATGGCACCAAAACTTTAATTATAGATGGTGATGGCTCATAATGGTGCTTCTGACCCTTTCTTTCTTAGTTTTTATTTTCTTATTTGATTCTTTATAAATTGTCAGGAGCTAAAATTTTCATCAAGATTCTGTTGTGCTCAACCTAAGGTCAAAGGGTAGTTGATGGAAGAATGGATGAAGTGGAAATGAAAAAGATACAAGCTGCTATGAAGTGAAAATGAAAAGTTACAAGCTGCTTTACCATGAAATGTGATTGGCTCCAAATCCTCCAATGGTGTTGTTCCGTCGAGCTACTTAAACAGTTAAACCTGCTTGCCACCAAATTTTTTTAAATAATGACCTTGGTCTGAAGTTGAGCACAGATAATTGCTTAGCTTAACCAAAATTATGGAAGTAGGTTTTTGTTATCTTTCGAAGCGGTAAAAACTATTCTCTGGAACCTTATGTAAAACTGAAATACTAGGGTCCAGTTCAAGGAACACATAAATTTACACATATTTTTACACTATTTATTAGCCTTTAGATGAAACTACATCCAACGGCTCTTATATCTTTAGTAAATGATGTGGCAAGTGTGTAGGAATAAAATACATTCCTTTATTAAACATACAAAAATGGAAAAAGGGATACTACATTGAGAAAAAATAAAGCAGATGACTCAATGAAACAACCAAGCGCCACCATCGTTTGTAACTGAATCAATCGCGCCACCATGTTCTTGGCAAACAATGACAAATCAGTTTTTCCGCGACTCTCTTTCTTTTGTTTTTCTTTCTCTCTCTTTGTACATAATATGCTCTCACTAATATCTAGCCAAGGATTAGCCGGTCGCCATAAATGGATGAACCAGACCTAGCTTGTATTTTTATGCAATTTCTTTCTAGCATCATAATTGATAATTGATGTGGTAATGAGAAATTCTTAATGTGAGGATTTGTGGATTGAAATTTTGACTAGATTATCATTGAAAATTAGAAAGGTACATGAGTTTTCAATTCATGACATCGAGAAAACCTACTGCCATTCCGTAATTTCATATGTGTGCAATCTAAGATTGATCCATCGATATGTGCCCCTGTACATGGTATTCGATCGCATCTTCCAATACTGCTTGACAGGTTCTTAATAAGCTATCTCACTTCAATAATTCTCTTCACTTTGATCTACTTGGGATATCTGGTTCATTCATGAATATATTTGGATCGTGCAGGGAGATAATTATCTATGGTCTCCTTTGGGGGTTTACTAATGGCGCACCACCATATATAGACAAATAGCAAACATCTTATCTGCTTTGCATGAATTATGAGAGAGAGGAGGGGGAGGGGGCTCTGTTTGTCGCTGTCGAGGAACACATATGGTGGTATGGCTGGCTCAATTGTGGTGGCGGGTAGGTTGTTGTTTCCTTTTTTGTTGAATTTATTTTCAAAATTCTTATATTTAATAAAGATGATATGGTTTATTTTATATAAATTGCTACATCATTTAGTGAAGCAATATGAACCATTGGATATAGTCAAATCTAATGTCTAATAAAGAGTGTAAAAATATGTGTAAAACTTTGTGTCCCTTGATCCTGACCCTTACTTCTAATGCTGTTTGATAATAGAGTATTATTCCAACCTAATTGGATTGCAAAATTATTCCTAGACTTTGTGAACTTAACCGGGTAACACATACCCCGGCCCTTATATTCTTGCTTGCTTACTTGGATGTTGTGATGGTTAATGATTTGTGTTTAGAATGACATGCTTCCTAATACTTGAACACCAGTTCATATAAAAGTAGAAAATGTTGGTCCCTTGAGGAGGAAGGTCTTCGATCAGATTGCCTAACTCGCTTGTTAGATCGGCCAATAGAAAGTCGTCAAGTGGAAATTTAGAAAAGCAGTGATAATTTGATAATTTTGTGTTGAAAATAAAAAGTATTTGCACTATTGATTTTGTTTATCCGTATAATTATCCTAATTTTATTGACTGGCTAGATAAGTTTGTTAATTAGATAGTCTGATAATAAGAAGCTTGAGGATACCTCTTGTTGCTTTCAAAACCCTTGGAGTTTTCCCTCGCAAGGTATATATACTTTGCTTTTGTTTCTATTAAAAGTTGTAGGCCAGTTTGGGCATAGCCTTTTTTCTTTTAAAGCAAAGATATCATTTTCATTGTTCCTCCTCTTCATTTTGTAAGAATTATTGACACCGAAAGCAAACATATAAGCCAAAAAAAATCTACTTACTACCACAAACCAACAAAAATAATTTGCAAGAATGCATTAATCAACATTCTCCTATTTTTCTTTATATGTAAACATATCACTTTCATAATACAAACAAATCATAATTTTATACGTCATATTTCATTAATAATACAAACATTTCATAAATTTGTTCTATCCAATCCGAAATAAAGACGTTGAAATTGGAGTCCTGTGCTCAAATTCGATGAAATTTTGCTTTCCTTCCATCATTTTCAAATTTTAATTCAATTAATACTTGACATTTACGTGTGCAATTTTACGTTTAAGGAGAAAATAATTTGCCCTGCCTCCTCCTCCTCCTCCTCCTCCTCATGTGATGTTACTGTTGTCTATTTCCCAGGAAGTCCAACTCCAACATATTAAGATTAAAACGCATTTGAGTCAAATACTGGATTGGGGTGGTTTTTCAATTTTCTTAAATAACTCGAAAAGCTTGGAGGCAAATTCATTAATTGCATTCACTCCTTTGGATCCTTTAAATGATATAAAGACACAGGCAGATAAAACTAATGTTAAACAATGATACCAGAAACCTCACACTCACAGGTCACAGAGTCGCGTACTGGTTGTTCGTCATGACTGAACGTTTTGACCTTTAACAATTGGTTAGCTTCAACTTCTTGTCTTCTTTCTTCCACGGCTTGGCTTCTAGCCAAGCCCCATTCATTTTTAATGTTTTTCTCTTCTTTTTTTTTTTCAAAAATGAGGTGATATTGTCAATAATAAATAATTTTACTTACTCTCCATTACCCTTGAGCTTGACAAGGTTAAGCTGGAATTTGGTGAGCATTGTTGTGAGGGTCGGAGTGTGTTTGTATCTAGTGTTGTGGGGGTAGCCGGGTGTACGTTGTGATTGCTGCTAGATAGGCACTTGGTGGTGTGAGACATTAATGTAATTATGATTCTATAATTTAAACTTTATAGTCAAAATTAATTGGCAACAGTTGGAAAGACCCAAATTTTTATAAACATATTTACAAGGCCTCCATTATTTAATATGAGATTTACATTCTCAATAATTCCTACACCCCGACTTGGACTAGCTAGGCTATTGTCTTACTAAACAAGAATGACATCAAATTGATGATTACTTTTTTATCTTGACATGTAGTTATTTGTAGAAAGATAAGAACTTAACTATAGGGTTGTGTTGGCAGTACGTCACTATATCACTGGTACATATGGTTAAGAAACGTAATTATAGGTAGATTAGGAAATAATGTAGATAACCATTAACCAAGCTAGTTGATGTTGAATCCAAATCAAGTTGCTTAAGAGAATATTATGACCATTAGGTCATAATTACAATAAAGAAGAGCAACTATCTATATAATATTGATACTTATCTTGCAGTTAAGAGTCCCTGCTGAGTTAGCTTCCAATGAAATGGCCGGTATTCATATAATGAGATGTGAATCTGATTCATTCGAGTTAATCCACTTAACATAAAGATTGCTTGGCTTCTTTAACACCCAAAAGTAAAGTTATTGCTGATGAGTTTGTTTGGAATCTATAATTTGTAATATAAAAGATTGGATCACCATTGAAAACAAGGTTCAACCACAACTTTCTTTCAAAGATTCCATTTTGGAATTATTATGCTAAGAATGACACATGAGATTTGTTCGAGGAAAGTGATTTGAGTATTGATACATAATTATAGACTAAAAATGTTTCCCAAAGCCAAAGCCATGATATTTAAACATATATTACCTAATTCTTTCATATTGTATTTTGACCTAGTAATGATTGCAAGAGCTATTAGTATTTTGACCTTTTTTTTTTAGAATTAATGTGAAAATGCCTTTCAACATCCATTCTTATTAAAAAGATAAAAAGAAATGTTAGAAGACATTTTTAGATTTTTTATCTTTTCTAGAAATGGAGATGACACATAATACAACTTATGTTTAAGGAAAAAGAGATTTGAGAGAAATTGTAGAGAGAATTGTAGGGAGAATGTAAATCATATTATTGAGAATAGGAGCCCTATATATAGGGATTACAAAGTACTAGTTCTAATGTTACAAGGAATACCAATCCGTGTAGGATTGGGAAATCTAGAACCTTCTCTCCTATTGCTACTCCTAGTTTGATAAGGCACACTAAGTCGATTTTCCTTCAACACTCCCCCTTGTGCCGCTCAAACTTGGTGGTGACGCTTCATCCGTTGCCTCGTTAAAAACCTTGCCAGGTAACAAAAACCCTGTGGGATAAAAATAACCCTGGTCGAAGGACAAAAAGAGCACAACACGTCCTTCACTCTTCGAGATCGAACATGTAGACATCATAACTCCCCCTGATGTCGATATCTCCCCCTGATTGCTACAATCGTGGGAGTTCGGATAACTTTCTCAATCCGATGCTCTTCACATGTTTCTCGAAGGTGGATTTAGGTAACGACTTAGTGAATAAGTCTGCTACATTATCCTCTGATCGGATTTGATTCACTTCAATCTTTAGAAGTGATTGTTGTTGCTGATTATAAAAGAACTTAGGCGATATATGCTTGGTGTTGTTGCCCTTGATGAAACCTAACTTCATTTGCTCAATACAAGCTGCATTATCCTCATAAATGCATGTAGGTTCATCTGTGGTAGACTTCAAACCACAACTTCCTTGAATGTGTCGAATCACTGATCTTAGCCATATACATTCACGAACGGCTTCATGTAGAGTAATAATCTCTGCATGATTCGAGGAAGTAGCGACAAGGGTCTGCTTTGTAGACCTCCAAGATATCGCAGTGCTTCCCATGGTAAAGACATAACCCGTTTGGGAGCGACCTTTGTGAGGGTCAGAGAGGTACCCTGCATCAGCAAAACCCATCAAGACATCATTGTCGTTTTGATGGAGGGGGATAGGGTGAGGCCGGCCACCCTTGATGGTGGTGGCGGCGTTGGTGGCAACATGGCCGGCCACTATGTTATGGTGGACGGCGGCTCCATGCCTAATGGGGTCCGATCCCATTCTTCCGTCATTCCTTTTCTCTCTGTAGGGATAGAATAGGCCCATATCAATCGTACCTCTTAGGTATCGAAAGATGGTCTTTACACCAATCCAATGGTGGCGTGTTGGCGCAGAGCTATGTCGAGCTAACAAGTTCACTGCGAATGAGATATCCGGTCTTGTGCATTGAGCTAAGTACAATAATGCGCCTATTGCACTCAAATAGGGCACTTCGGCCTCTAATGGTTCTTCGTCCTCATCCCTTGGACGAAACGGATCTTTTCCGGGCTCAAGACTACGGCCGATCATGGGAGTACTCGCAGGCTTCGCTTTATCTTCATTAAAGCGCCTTAGGACCTTCTGAGTATATGCAGACTGATGGATCAAAATCCCATCACTACGGTGCTCGAGTTCTAAACCGAGACAAAACCGTGTTTTCCCAAGATCTTTCATCTCAAATTCGGATTTCAAGTATTTAGCAGTTTCCTTCAACTCATCTAGAGTTCCAATTAGGTTCATGTCATCGACATAAACTGCTACGATTGCAAATCCGGAACTTGTTCTTTTAATGAACACGCATGGGCATATTTCATTGTTAATATATCCCTTCCCAATCAAGTAGTCACTTAGACGGTTATACCACATCCGTCCGGATTGTTTTAATCCATATAGTGAGCGTTTTAATCTTATTGAAAACGCGCTCCGTGGTTTAGAGCCACTTGATTTGGGTAATTGAAGTCCATCTGGGACCTTCATATATATCTCTGAATCTAGATCCCCATAGAGATATGCTGTAACCACATCCATAAGCTGCATGTCAAGTTTTTCGGAAACTACCAAACTGACAAGGTAGCGGAACGTTATAACGTCCATTACGGGAGAATATGTCTCCTCGTAGTCGATTCCAGGGCGTTGTGAGAAACCTTGCGCCACAAGGCGGGCTTTATATCTTACCACCTCATTTTTCTCATTACGCTTTCTAACAAAGACCCATTTATGGCCAACAGGCTTTACACTTGGGGGTGTCTGCGTTACAGACCCAAATACCTGTCTCTTTGTTAGTGAATCCAATTCAACCTGGATCGCATCTTTCCATTTAGGCCAATCTGCTCTTCGTTGACATTCTTCAACAGAGCGAGGTTCGATATCATCATATTCTATAATTCCTTTTGCAATATGATATGCAAATGCATCATCAATCGCCATAGAATTTCTATCCATCATCTCATGTACACTAGTGTAATTTATGGAGATCTCTCTATTCTCTGGAGTTAGTTCTGACATTGGAGCGTCCCCCAATGATGTCTCTTGGACATAACCATAATCCGGAATATTCTCATGAGATGGATTATTCACATCGATGATTAATGGATTATTTTGTGCCAAACTCGCTTTCTTTCTTGGGCGAGAATCCATCGAACCTATGGGCCTCCCGCGCTTCCTGGCAGGAGCCGTGGGCCTAGCCACAACGTCACCATCACTAGGGACGTTGGCGCCATGCTCAAATGCCCTTGAGATGGCGTCATGTCCTCTGATTTTAGGGACATCAATCCTTGCAGGCACGTTTGCAGCAGGTATGTGTGATCTCGTCACTTTAGCGATATCAGAAAACGCATCAGGCATCGATTCTGCTACGTTCTGAAGATCGAGAATTCTCCGCACTTCAATTTCGGACTGTGCAGTTCGGGGATCAAGATGAGACAGAGTGGGGACAGACCACGACAATTCCTGTCGTTCCTGTTGAACATTGATGTTCTTATCTCCCCCTAACGACGGGAAGACTGTCTCATCGAAGTGACAATCCGCAAATCTAGCGGTAAAGAGATCGCCTGTCAAGGGTTCTATGTAGCGGATAATCGTTGGAGAATCATATCCAACGTAGACGCCTAATCGTTGTTGAGGACCCATTTTGGTGCGCTGTGGCGGCGCAATAGGCACATATACTGCACACCCAAATATGCGTAAGTGTGAGACATTAGGCTCATACCCAGTCACCATCTGGGACGCAGAAAATGGTTGAGTGGCAGTGGGCCTTAGACGAATAAGCACAGCTGCATGCAATATTGCATAGCCCCAAGCAGAAATAGGGAGATTGGTGCGCATTACCAATGCCCTAGCGACCATTTGTAGTCGTTTAATGGCGGCTTCTGCGAGACCAGTTTGGGTGTGAACATGAGGAACAGGATGTTCAACATCAATCCCAATGGACATGCAATAATCATCAAAAGTCTTTGATGTAAACTCTCCAGCATTGTCTAATCTTATAGACTTAATAGGATGATCAGGGTGGTGAGCCCTTAACTTAATTATTTGTGCTAGGAGTTTAGCAAATGCAGCGTTCCTTGTGGACAATAGCATGACATGTGACCAGCGTGTCGATGCATCAACCAATACCATAAAATATCGAAATGGTCCGCATGATGGTTGAATAGGTCCACAAATATCACCTTGGATTCTTTGCAAGAATGGTATATATTGTCTTTAGTGTCCTTTGCATAGGATGGTCTCGATCCTAATTTTGCTAAAGAGCAGGCTATGCAGAACGAATGATGGACTTTAGAGACAACCAATGAGGATTTTGGTTTAGCCATGAAGTCACAATTGACTTTAGAAGTAGAAGGAGGAGTCAAACAATGATCCATGGCGTCAATGCCATGTTGTTGCCGTAGGGGGTAGACGGCGCCGGCCCTAAGTGGTCGGTCTTGCACAGTCTTGGCGCCGTGAGGCGCAGGTGCATCTCCTCGAACCAATTTTTGGTTTTTACTTCTCTTCGTTCTGAAGAATGGATGTCCGTGTGAAGTCTTTAATATACGGATCATCATATCACGACCTGGGTGTCCCAGACGGTCATGCCAAAGCCTATATGTGTCAGAATCCCATAAATCATATAACATGATTGGATTCAATTACTCGAATAGTGGTTGCATACAACCCACTAGATCGACACATAAGTTTCTCTAATACTCGTTTATGTCCGTAGTCATTAGAGGTGATGCAAAAGAACTCTTGTCCATTCTCACAATGCGTTTCCACATGAAAACCATTGGCTCTTATATCTTTTAAGTAATAAAGTTCGAAAAATATGTCCATGACATGAGATAAAATAAATCGATACTTTATTAATAATAGCCAATGATTACATCAAAGTTTCGTGACCATAATCTAATCCAAAGTAAAATCAAACATTAGACAAATTGTAGTCACTCAATTCGTTCGGTAATTCCAATTAAATATGACCAGGGAAGTAGAGAGATGTCGGTGGAGCGAAGCTCTCTTAAGTACCACTAATCTCAATTACTTTCCTAGACATCATACTTAATTGAGTACGCCTAGAGGAAAAGAGATAATCCAATGAGTCATTTTATTGATTAAGGCATAATTGCCATTACAAAATTCTTGGAAAGTATAAAAGACTATTCTAATAAAAATCTGCGGCATTTTGTCTTCATCGCCAGATTTAAAGTCTTTGTGAACTCGATGTCTTGATCACCATGATGCGGCTACCTTCGTAGGTGCATTGCAAATTCAGGTCCATTGATCAGACGTTCCATATCAGAAATAGACACCATAAAGAGGATTCTCCCTTGATTGAGGCGCATTGGCGCAATATGCATAGTCCCTTGGACTGGTGGCGTTGGAAAGTGGTGCCCATGGCCAACGTTGGCTCCATGGTTTCCAACCCTATTTCCCTCAAAATCACGCCTCCTACGATCGTGCAATTGTCGCCTTGAGCGATTACCTTCTTGAGCATTTCGATCTTATGGATCATGACGTCGATGGCGACTTTCTCTAGCCATAGGACGATGCTCTTGATAGCTATCTTGAAGCCTATCAAATCTTCTTTACACAAGTTCATTGCCATGTCTTTCAGTAGTGGCCATAGCTTCAATAAGCTGTTGAAAACTTGTGATCCATCTTGCATTTACATGAGTCCGGAATAAGTCAGAGGACCTCATAGCACAGGCGGGGAAGGTATTGAGGGTTTTCTCAATCAACTGGTCTTCTGTGATCATCTTTCCACAGAGACGCATCATTACTTTGATGCGGAGGGCTTCCGAATAAAACAGCATGACCGTGTCAAATTCAGAGAAGCGAAGATTTTTCCATTCTGCTTCTGTATTCGGAAGTATGGAGTCACGAACATTGCCATATCGTTCGCGAAGCGCATGCCAAAGCTTTATGGCGCTATCCTCATTTATGAACTCAAACTGTAGGTCACTATCCATGTGACGTTTCATGAAGGCAAGTGCCTTGGAATTATCTTTCTCAGTTTGAGGGTCTGGAGCTGTTTCTATAGGACAAAGCTCTTGGATAGTATGCAATAAATCACTGGCAATAAGGTGGATCTCGACATCAGTGACCCAAAATAGGTACCTTTTGCCTGCATAATCCAATGGAACAAAATCGAGTTTGTTCATGTTTGACATCCTGAAAGATGAAAACAAGAACAAGTTAGTTTCGGAGTCAATGCTTCCACGAAAACTAATATAAATAAGATTTCCGAGCTATGCTACCAAGAAATCGATTTCCAAGAATAATTGGATTAGACTGAAACAATGATGTTTGTATGGTCAAAATAGATGCTCACGAACGCTCTTAGTCCGTAGCATACGAACGCTCTTAGTTCGTTAAATCGATGCTTACGGACGCTCTTAGTCCGAAGTCTTACGAACGCTCTTAGTTCGTTAATTGCGTGAATCCCCACGATTCCGCTTTTCAAGAATCGAACCCACGTTATAAGAAAGGTGGGATGTAGAAGAAGGGAGGTTGCAAGTCCCCGAAGAAAAAGAAGGAGAATTTAAACTTCGGAAAACAAGAACTTTAATTTAAAAACTTACTTGTTGAAAATTCGGAGCAGATTCTGTTCTGAACAGCTTGTACTTCGATTGGTGTACAGATCTCAATATAACTCCGATAAGGCTGAAATTCGGAGGTTAGATGGAAGAGACAGAGACGAACAACTTTTATGAAGAAAGTTTTTCGATCTGAGCTTCCGAACTAGATGTTTAGAGGCTTGCAGGAGGACGGATGTGCACAGGAACGGGAAAAAGATGCAGTGGGTGTGCGTTGGCTTGTTTGCGCAGCAGGGATGCTTCGGTGGCAGCAGGCTGGAACGCAGGGGGCTGCAGGGAGAGGACAGCAGGAGCTGCTGTGCAAGGTTGCAAACGCACGGGCGCGCGGGCTGCAGCGAAGGCTCGGCTAGCTCGGGCTAGGGGCTGCTTTGTGAATGAGTTTTGGTTTTCTGTTTTGTGGTTAGAGTCGTGCTGATAACGTGTTTAAGGAAAAAGAGATTTGAGAGAAATTGTAGAGAGAATTGTAGGGAGAATGTAAATCATATTATTGAGAATAGGAGCCCTATATACAGTGATTACAAAGTACTAGTTCTAATGTTACAAGGAATACCAATCCGTGTAGGATTGGGAAATCTAGAACCTTCTCTCCTATTGCTACTCCTAGTTTGATAAGGCACACTAAGTCGATTTTCCTTCAACAACTTAGTTATTGAATAAAGAAAATTGATCCACATGTTCTTGCCAATTAAACTTGGTAGAAAAGCACGCACTACCTTTGAAAAGAAAATCAAAAGACTCGAAGTACGAGTGCTAGTCTACAATGTCTACCATATGGAGAGAGATGTCCCAATCCCGTCATTAGAACATTTTGCTTTTTTTATTTTTTATTTAATTTTTTATATACGAAAAAGACTTATTAATTAGAGCTGGAAGCCCCTAAGACAACCACAATTTACAATGTCAAATAGTAAGGCTCTTGAGGCCTCAAAGGGGACTCTATTGGTCCAAGTTGAACCTGTTACAACATTATGACCTAAATTGACAGTGGCATCAACCATGAAGTTGGCTTCCCTAAAAATGTGTTTGAAACTAATAAAAATAAAACCTATGGATGTCTCAAATAATCTTTAACAGTTTCCAAGGGGGTTGAATACGCCTGTTTACTGCGTCTATGACCAGTTTGGAAACCCCTTCCATTTGAAGTGTTGTGTAGCCATGTTCTCGTGCACATAAGAGTCCATCTCTTAGTGCAATAGCTTCTGCCAAAGGTATTGTGGTGGATCCAACATTTTTGGTAGCTGCTACAAGGGGATTACCATGACTGAACCTTTTGCTTCTTTCAGTCTTAAAAATTTTGCCTAGTGATGGCAATCTTAAAGGAAACCTAGACAAAGAAGGTTGCTCTATAAAGCTAGCACTAACATCAAGCAATCAACCACATTTACTGCTTTCAATACCTTCGTTTTTTTTTTTTTTTTTGAGAATACTTTCAATATCTTAGTTAGAAATGTACCGCTATGAATACTCTCCACATCCAAACAAATCCACAAGACCTCACTACCCCAATATGGCAATCTCCGTTGCGTTGATTGCCAAATGCCGACTCACGTCCACTACACCTCTTAAATCAACCCAGACGACCATCAAATACCGGCACACCTTCATCTTCATTCTCATATTCACGCAAAAGCTACCATCCCTAACTCATCCACACCACGTCCCAATCCCACAGTTTTCCACCAAAAGCCCCCTATATGATCCCTTGAGTAGATAGATTGAATCTCAAATTGCATACCTTTACACGACACAATGTACATGTGACAAAAAAAACGCATTGACACAAATAAAGAATCACCCATAACGAATGGCGATAAAGCTCAAAATAAACAATGATTATCCCTTTGCTCAACAGATTAGCGAGAAACCCAAGACAATTATTCATCGCTAAACATCAAATTTTGATCATATGAATTTATCAAAACTCCACATAATTGAATAATGAGATTATTAATGAGGTATTATAATAACTGATGTGACAGGCAAATCCAATCAATCTACTATATAATTGAAACAAAATAAAAAATGATGAGCAAGGTAGAATTTTCACTACAAAATTGTTGTTCTATGGAATCGAAAGATAGTTTGCTTTGTCATGTAAACGTCATATAGGAAATTTTAGCATATGAAGTTCCATGTACTTATGGAAAGGGATTCGAGCCAAAAAGCCGAGCCAAAGCTGTGATGGATGGAATCTGAAAATACCGTTGAGCGAAGCGTTGGATATTCAACTGCTTCAAGTCAAAGACTCAAAGGTAGTTGAGAGTCTCAATCCACGTAGAATAGCTAACAGTCAACCCCTACCAGCCTTCTCACCCAAATCAAAACAAAAGAGAGAAACACCCTCTCTTTCACTCCATTTTTGTTTTTATATCCTTAAATCAACCCGCACCCGCCTCTCTCAGCTTCACCTGCAACTAGCTCGCCTCCATTACTAACCATAAAACAAACCCTTTAGTCAGTTGCATCACCTCCTAGCTGTACTACTACTACTAACTAGTCGTCCTCTCTTAATATAACACATGCACCGCGCTTGATTGCCATGGGCGTCGACATGTCCAACAATCCACCAACTTCTCGCACCAAAGACTTCTTTGCCTCCCCTGCTCTCTCCCTCAGCCTCGTACGTATCATCCTCCTCCTCACATTCTCCACGCACCCTTTTTACCATTTCCATGTCTTTCTTTATTGTCTTTTATTAGTTCTTGTTGTGTTTCTCACTTTGGGTTTGGTTGGATATACATATAGGCTGGGATTTTTCGAGATGCCGGGACTCCGGGGGAGACGGCGGCTAATAGGGAGGGGGAAGAAGGGGATGAAGGGAGCGTAGGCGGCCGCCGGAGGTCGAGAGAAGACACGGCTGAGATTAGCAGCGAGAACTCTGGTCCAGCGAGGTCGAGATCAGCGGAGGACATTGATTTTGATGCAGAGTTAGGAGAGCCAGATGAAGATGATGGAGATGGAGACAACAAGAACAAGAAGAAAAAGAGAAAAAAGTACCATAGGCACACCACTGAGCAAATCCGAGAAATGGAAGCGTGAGTAGTTCTTAATTTAATTTCCTCTTTTCTATGTTGAATTTGAATTTACCAATGCGTTGATTTTCAGCTTGGAACACTTAATTCAATGAGTTTTTCTTTTCTTTTTTTTTACAAACCCAAGTTTAGTTTGTTGGAAATTGGGTGAGACTTTGAATAGTGCACACGGTTTTGGAATTATTGGTCGGTTTTGAGTTGTACCGGTCTCTCTTTTATAAAAATTGCATGCCACACTAAGGATGCAGCTTTAAAGAATATACTTTAACAAGTACTATGTTCTAGTGCTGCTACATCAAAGATTCAAAAGAGTTAGTGACATGATCACTCATAAAGAAAACAAGATTGAAAAGTTAAAGATAACACATAGTGTTTGATTAGTGGCCTCCCTTTTTGCTCTTTGTTTTTATGTGTATTAGTTAGCTACAGAAAAGAATACAATTGAAAAGACTGATTAAAATCCTGATGAATGTGATTGGTTTTCACCTCAGTGTTTGTTGTTTTATTAATTTCATTGGAATGCTTGCAGGCTGTTCAAGGAGTCACCCCATCCAGATGAGAAGCAAAGACAGCAGCTGAGCAAGCAGTTAGGCCTTGCTCCAAGGCAAGTCAAGTTTTGGTTCCAAAATCGCCGTACCCAAATCAAGGTAATTTTGTTTTTTCACCATTTGTTTTTTTAAGTCGAATTGTGAAAACTGTAATGAAAATGGGGATATTGGTGTTTAAAGGCTATACAAGAGCGCCATGAAAACTCGTTGTTGAAAGGAGAAATGGAGAAACTCCGAGACGAGAATAAGGCGATGAGGGAGCAAATAAACAAAGCTTGTTGCCCCAACTGTGGCAGTGCCACGACTAGCAGAGATGCCACCTTGACAACCGAGGAGCAACAACTCCGAATCGAAAATGCGAGACTCAAATCCGAGGTAATTATGTTTACAAGAGCACGCCTGATTGATGCTACTGTAAATTGAGTAATGTAACGAGTCTTATGTCCAAAGTTTGAAGTAACGGGGGTACACGAACTTATCTTTATGTAGGTTGAAAAACTCCGAGCAGCTCTAGTAAAATACCCTATTGGGACATCCTCTCCTTCCAGCTCTACTGGCCAGGACCAGGAGAGCAGAAGTTCTTTGGACTTTTACACAGGAATTTTCGGTCTTGAGAAGTCGAGGATTATGGAGATAGTTAACCAAGCAATGGAGGAGCTTCAAAAGATGGCCACAGCTGGAGAACCACTCTGGGTTCGAAGTGTTGAGACAGGCCGTGAAATACTTAATTATGATGAGTACATCAAAGAGTTCAACATTGAAATGCCAGCCAGTGGGCGGCCAAAGAGATCCATTGAGGCCTCAAGGGACACGGGTGTGGTTTTTGTGGATCTCCCAAGACTAGTTCAGAGCTTCATGGATGTGGTAAAGACTAGAACAATTTTCATACTATTGCCTTGTAGGTACAGAATTGTAAGCTAAGGTTTTGTTTATTTTTGTTGTAGAATCAATGGAAGGAAATGTTTCCATCTATGATCTCAAAGGCTGCCACTGTTGATGTTATTAGCAATGGCGAAGGAGACAATAGAAATGGTGCTGTACAATTGGTAAGCATGTTATCTGCAAGTACTGTCGTCGTTTCGTTTCTCCAAAATACTTGCAAGTGAACTAAAGACAAACTATCGCTTTTGATTCAAGAAAACTCAGAGGTTGAGTTTGACTGCAGATGTTTGCAGAGCTGCAAATGCTTACACCTTTGGTGCCCACCAGAGAAGTTTACTTCGTTAGATGTAGCAAGCAACTGAGTCCTGAACAGTGGGCTGTTGTTGATGTTTCAATTGACAAAGTTGAAGATAACATTGATGCGTCCTTGGTGAAATGCAGAAAACGTCCCTCTGGTTGCATCATCGAAGACAAATCAAACGGCCATTGCAAGGTATACAGATGTGTCATACAAATTTGATCCCACATTTATAATCTTAATGCATAGAATATAAGAATGGATCAATTCATCATTGACTACTTTACAAACAAGGAATGAAAAACTATACAAGGTTTTGACAGCTGACTTTGGCCAGGGAATGGAAAACTACACAAAAATGAAAACAGAAACACAGAGGTGAAAATGAAAGAATCATGCATACATTTATATGCTGCAAACAAGGTTTATAATGATATAAGTATGGTCTACAGGTAATCTGGGTGGAGCACTTAGAGTGCCAGAAAAGCACAGTTCAGACCATGTACCGGAGTATAGTCAACAGTGGTCTGGCATTTGGTGCAAGACATTGGGTAGCGACGCTGCAACTCCAATGCGAAAGGCTTGTTTTCTTCATGGCAACCAATGTTCCGATGAAGGATTCAACTGGTATGCCTAGTCAAATAAACTTCAGATATACTGATTGCCTCTTATTAGATGAAGAATACTGATAATTACTGAATACCAGGAGTAGCCACATTGGCTGGGAGAAAAAGCATTTTGAAAATGGCACAAAGAATGACATCAAGTTTTTGTCGCGCAATTGGAGCATCAAGCTACCATACCTGGACCAAGATCTCAAGCAAAACAGGTGATGACATTAGGATTTCCTCCAGGAAGAACTTGAACGATCCGGGAGAGCCTCTTGGTGTGATCTTGTGTGCAGTTTCTTCAGTATGGTTGCCTGTCTCTCCTTATGCCCTCTTCGATTTTTTGAGAGATGAGAATCGCAGGAACGAGGTTTGTAGCCATGACTACCTACAACTCTGCAACTCTGCAACTCTGCTAATCAATAATCTTGTTACTAGTACTATAAGATCTGACATTAATTGTTCTTCAATTGCTAGTGGGACATTATGTTAAATGGGGGTCCGGCGCAAACAATTGCAAACCTATCCAAAGGACAAGATCGTGGCAATGCTGTTACTATTCAAGTGAGCTCTCTTTCTTTATACACTATGAATAAGCCTCATATTTCTAATGCAAAATGTTCATATAATTTTCTAATACAGCCATGCATTTCAATCTTTCAGACAATGAAATCAAAAGAGAACAGCATGTGGATTCTACAAGATAGCTGCATAAATGCTTACGAGTCCATGGTGGTTTATGCTCCGGTGGATATCACTGGCATGCAGTCTGTGATGACAGGATGCGACTCGAGCAACATGGCCGTATTGTCTTCAGGGTTCTCAATTCTTCCAGATGGGTTGGAGTCGAGGCCTATGGTCATCACTTCCAGGCAAGAAGATCGAGGCAGTGACAGTGAAGGAGGAACTTTGTTAACCGTAGCATTTCAAGTCTTGACTAATACCTCTCCTACTGCCAAACTAACTGTGGAGTCTGTAGAGTCTGCCAACACTCTGATATCATGTACTTTGAGAAATATTAAGACGAGCTTGCAGTGTGAGGATGGCTGATCAGCTCAACTTTATGAAGTAGCTAGGAATAGGTTACTGTCAAACATAGGTTTTCATTTTTGGCTGAATTATCAGTGGTTTTAGCAGATGAGGATTTGCAGTTTGTTTCATTCGTTTTTGGTCAGAATGGTGGACTAGGTTTGTAAGAAAGTCTACAGAAATGTTCTGGCAAAAAAAAATTTATTCACAATCTTTATAATTTATAATTGTACTAGTTTCCTTGTATATAACTATTTATCAATGTGATATTGTTTTTAATTTTATTGCACTGTGTTTCCTGAAAAAGGTTCATATAGGCCATAGATTACAGCAGAAAATGACCTCCAGATTTGCCACACTAAAAGCCACTCCAAAAGAAACAGCTCTAGATTATCGGCCAGCGACGTCCAGTGTTTTCAGACCAAAATATAATAAATTCAGTTTAACCCTAAAAACTCCTGTACTTACAGTACGAGGATACCACTTGCATAAGAATCTAGCTAAACGAACACTCTGTTGGTTTAAAGAAAGAAGCATAGTAACCTAGAACTGAACGGCAGGAAGTCAGGAACACAAACGACCAGCATATTCAATTACAATCCGGACAATATTGTCTATGAACTAGCACAAAATATTTTCTTAACTTTACAGATTTTCAGCATCAAAAGTCACTTCAATGAATCTCAGCACATGAATTCTGACCAGCAACATTTGAAGCGTTTGTAGCTGCATCAGCAATTATACATATCCTTTTCCAGTTAAATTCTTTTAAGTTGCAAGTGTTTAAAATTAAAACAATATACTTGCACCTATTTCAGTCTATCGTCAAACCAATAGAATCCAATTTTGGTTCCCAAGTTCCATAATTCCCCTGCCAACCAAAATTGCAATTTTCTTATATAAATTGGTAGTGGGCAACTCATATGGTGAAAACATCATACACTCTGGGAACGGAACAGTCCCAGCAGGAATCTTTTTAACTTAACAAAAGTGATTTTGGAACATGCTCATGGAAACTCAAGCACCAACAAGAATTCAATGGTAAAATGGAAGAACCATTCAAAAGCTAAAGTTCTTACTGGAAAAGTATGATTCTTATCAAACAACTGTTCAGCAATTCCTCCTAACAATGAATGAGACGATAAACTCCAAGTATAAGTTCCATTGCTCATTAGTATTGACCAAAGCTACCTTCGGGTAACCAAAAGGGCAGTCTGTTGGCATTACTTTGTTTATCAAAAGATTCAAAACTCAAAAAATTGCAGCTAGTGACAAACTTAAACTTCTTTTAATCTCAGGAGCATATATCTTGAACTCTATAAAATACAATACTCAACCTACAAAAGTAGCACATTTCGACAAAACTTCAGCACGCAAGCAACATCCTTTCATAGTTTTCTAGTGACTTTAACCCACAATTACCACATTTAGGCCCTCTTAAGTTCACATTCATCAACTTGTCACTCTACTCTTGTATCTATCAGACTGTATTCATTTCAAAATCCAATATGTTCCACTTCTTCAAGCACTTATCACTACCTCCATTGGCCATCCAACAAATCCCAAATGTGAAACCTAAATAAATTCCTAATTTCAAAGAATGACTACAATTTCATAATGACACATGGTGATCATTATCAAACAACTGTTCTGCAGTTCCTCCTAACAATATTTGAGATGATCAACTCCTAGCATTAGTTTAACTGCTCGTTAGTATTGACCATAGTTACCTGACCAAAAGTGCACTCTGCTGGCATTACTTTGTATATCCTAACTCAATAGCCTACAGCTAGATAATCAGCTAGTATTGAATTAATCAATAATTCTTGAAATCTCAGGAGCATGTATCACCCACTCTTTGAAAACAATGATTCCCAACCTACAAAAGTAGCACATTTCCATAAAAATACATCAACAAGCAACAGTCTTTTATAGTTTTCCAGTGGATTTCCCACAATTGATCAAATTTAGGCCTCCTTCTTTCCATTGATCATACTTGTCACTCCACTCTAGTATCTATTAATCCGATTTCATTGACAAAGCCAATATGTTCCCCTTCTTCAAGCTGTCAAGCACTCATCACTACCTCCATTAGCAATGCATCAAATCCCAATCGAAACAAGATATGCATACCATTAGGACTAGAGGCATAAACAAATTCCATGACAACCCATCAAAATCACACCAATTTCAAGCACGAAAAAGCTCAAGCATTGCATTACTTTCCACCAAATTACACTAAATCCACAACATCATCACAAACACTAAGCACAGTTTCATTCCAAAATCACAAAACCAACAATGAAACAACAACATGGACCTCACTCTAAACCTGCTGAGACTCCAAAGGAATCCCAAGCTCCTTCGGCGCGTCTTCCTCCCCGGATTTCTTCTTCGCATTCTTCGGCGGAAGTGGCACGGCAATGAAAGTCTTGGTCTTGCTGATGGGTCTGCTCTTCTCAAGCTGGACCACGTCGCCGACCTCGAACTGGTTATCCGGGTCATGGGCCTGGTACTTCTTCTTCTTCCTGACCCTCCTCTTGTACTTTGGGTGAGGGGCTAAGCGAGTGACCTCCACGGCGACGGTCTTGTCGTTGGTGGAGCAGACGACTCGGCCTTGAAGGTACTTGAGGGCCTTGATGGGTTGGAGGAAGGTGTGGCGTAGTGGGGTTGGGAAGGAGAGAGAGGAAGTGGGTTTGGAGAGGAGAGTGAGAGGAGTTGAGCCATGGATGAATTGGGTTGAGAGCTTGGTGGGAGAGAAGGGGAGGAGTGAAGCTGTGAGTGACATTGTGATGGAGTTTGACAAAGAGTGTGTCTTGGGATTTTGGGTAGAAAGGGATGAAAGGATAAGAGAGATGGGATGAGGTGGGTGTCTGCCGCGCGGGTCTCTCTATCTTTTGGATTGAGATTTATAATTTCTTCTTATTATGGATGTTTAATGCAATTACACGATTAAACGAGTTAAAAAAAAGGGCTATCAAATCTATAAAAAAAATTGGCTCAAAAAGAGCTAAAATCATTTTACCATCATGAACTTTACACTTAAAATTGATTGTGCCCCCAAACTTCTAATTTGATCGCATGTGCCCTTGTACTCTCCAATTTGATCAATTATGGCTAATCCTTCACTAATCTATTAATTTATCCATATATTATTGTCCACTCAAACTAGTTTTTAGCCTTTAATCATGCAAGAAACACACTATTTACATGATCAAGGCTTAAAATTGACCCTAAGTGGCATGCATTGTGACTAATTTATAAAGAAATTAAGCAATTAGTTTACTAATGATTATGATTGATCATATTAGAGAATATAAGGGCATATCTGATTAAATTAAAAGTTCAGGGGCACAAACGATTTTAGGCATAAAGTTCAAGGAAGTAAAATGAATTTAGCTCAAAAAAGAAACCCTAGCCACTAGAGTCCCCAAAGACCGGAGTCGATTTTTCTGCAATTCCTTGCACGTCTGGCGGCGACACAACGTCTAGTCTGGCCTCTTACCTTGCCGACGTTGCATTATGTTGCCGGATGGGTGTTTTGGTGCTATGGCTCGATAGGAAGTGCTGCCCTCATAGTTAGATGGAATTGATCGGTGTCGGGCTCAGATGCGATTTCTCGAGGCACTAGGCCATCGTCACGAGGCTTAGTCTTTATCTTCCATGTGTGACGCCAGCTCTTAGTTTCTACGGCATCTGGTTGTTCTGGTGATTCAACTCGGTTGGGTGCAGATCTACTGGAGGTTTCCACTATTCGTGATTTTGGTGGTTGATGGCGTTCTGGTTTGGCGGAGGAGATGGCAGAGGAGGGTTGTGCTGCTGTGGTACGATGGTCTGTGCAGAGGGAACATTGTTGGTCTTAGTTTCGGGCCAGTTCTGTTGAGCTGTGGGTTGGGCTCTTCCTTGTTGGGTTCCATTAGGCTACAGTCTTTTAGTTGGTTTTTTTCCAATTTTTTTATCTACAATAATTTCCTACCTTGTTAGAGAAAGCTATGCACTTTTGTGCACCTATGTCTTTTATTTTTAGGCTTGCTATTTCTATGTCTTTTCATAGTTCATAGGCTTGCTTTACAATAAGTGAGCATGGATGTTATATATATATATATATATATATATATATATATATATATAAACACACCACTTTTTCTTATTTGCCTCATGTATTCAAGGCAGTGGAAATGTATGTAATGTATTACCCTAGATTGAGTTTTTAATGAGATATCGTTTTGATTTGATTCAAAAAAGAAATTATTAAACGAGTTTTATTTACATTGATTTTTGACAGAGATGATGGTTGAATGTTGACCAGAGTAATTTTCGAGTTTACATGGACATATCTGTGCATATTTTAACATCAAACAGTATCCCGGCTTATCCCTTCCTTTTCTTCACAAAACCTCCTTTTTTTTTTGACCTCCTTACAAACAACCTTCAGAGATGCGAATCACCTCTGAAAATGCTACTTAGCAACCTCCGACGACGATGACACCTATGACCTATGACCATTTCCAGCAAGATGTTTAAGCAATAAGTCGAATATATAGTTCATCACTTCAGCCGACTTCTACTGAATTATGCACACTTTTTCAAAGAGAGACTGCCAATATTATGCAATTCTCGTCATTTCTCTTTCCTTCTCTCTCCTCATCGTGGTTCAACTATATTTTTCTTGTTCCATCTTCTCTTTCTCATTTTCATTCACAAGCGATTATCGTAATCACTCTATTTCTTTTTGGTTTACAGATTTATTGGTCACTAAAGTTTGTCTCATTGATGGACTGAGATGAAATCGCCTTACTTGAGATTACATTGAGGATCATCAAGATCAAAATTGGTGAGCACTAGAGCTCGCTTACCTTTGCTGACGATGTGTCGACAAAAGCTTCCCACAAAAACATAAATGCACATTTTCCCACAAAGATGTTATTTGTAGAAGCCTCTCATAATAGAAGTAAACAAAAAAAAAGGAAGCACGTATGTCGATGAAACTTTCGTCGCCAAAAGAGCCAAAAGACTCCATAGTGTTTAATTTTTAGACTTCAAATAAATTTTCTCTATAAATTATTGCTTATAAGCAATAACATTTCTAGCTACTTGCTGGCGAAATGGTTTATTACTTTTAGATAAAACTCTTCTTTAATTTCATTTTTTACTTTTAGAAGATTGAAAAAGTGAGGCCATGAAAAAGTAAAAAGATTATGATTTCAAATGATTTGCTAACTTTTGGTCTCGATCAAATATCGTAAATATGAGAGCTTTCTAATGAGAACCACTAAAATAAGGTCTAGTTGATAAATTTTTTGTGAGACTCACTTTTCGATTACATTTCCCCAAATCAACCGTTAGATGTTTGATATTCAAATGTAGATCATTTATGCAAATTTTCAACCAAATTGAAATCGTTAAGGCATTCATAATTGTGATTAATCAGTTATGAACATGAACGGTTCATGTTTGACATATTTGGTTTGTCCATTGATTTGATCTAGTTTGGTACCTTAACAATTAGCAATTTGGAAGAAAATTTTCAAAAGTCATCTACTCATGCGCGCATACATAAACATCGAACGGTTGATTTCCCGTAATGTAATTAAAAAGTGAGTCTTCCAAATTGTTGATTATAAAGACCTTATTAAAGTGGTTGATTAGAAAGTCCTCAATCCTCTAAACATACCCATTATAAAAACACAACATATTGTTTTCCATTAACTATTTGCACCATACTTATTTTTTATTTATAGAACTATTTGCCTTCAAATTTGAAATTTTGGGATGGTGAAATTATTTTTTATCGTCCTAAAAATGAGAACTACTCTATAAAGAAGGCACATTTCTCCTTTACTATAACATTTTATACTCAAAGTGGTGAAAATGACTTCAGAATTATTCAGCCAAGAAGAACTACAAATATTTATGTTTAATTGATTCTGACCAGATTTCTGATTATCAACAAGGATAGGGTTATCCTGCTTCCGCTCCACATGGCATCTCATAAGTAAAGCTCGATATCCTACTAAGCGAATCCATCATACACGTGTCATGCTAAGATCCATGCAAAACATCAAAAACCCAAACACACTCATCTCCCTCCCTAAAGTCCTTCCCAGCTGAAACAGAAAACAAAACTAGTACTTGGTCAGATAGAGCGAGTCGACCTCCATTTGATAAATCACCATGGCATCTTTGGCAACCTTGGCAGCAGTTCAACCAGCCACCATCAACGGCCTTGGAGGAAGCTCCCTCTCCGGGACTAAGCTCGTCGTCAAGCCCACTCGCCAGACCCTCAGACCCAGAAATGTCAGGTACTGTAAGTTTGTATTTCCATGCATGAAGAAGAACAATGGTTTACTTATCTTCTCATTTTGAGCTTATTTCTTATGTGCTGGTGTGTTTGTTGGGTAGGAGTGGTGCTGTGGTGGCCAAGTATGGAGACAAAAGTGTTTACTTTGACCTTGAGGATCTGAGCAACACCACTGGAAAATGGGACTTGTACGGCTCAGATGCCCCCTCACCTTACAACCCTCTTCAGGTTCTCTATCTCACCACTTTCATCAGTGTTTAGATTTTAGAATCATTACATAACATATGTGTGGTTTGTTTTGATCCCAAAAAGAAAGAACCAAAAAAAACTAGGAAAAAATCATTAGTGTTTAGATTTTAGAATCACTACATAACATATGTGTGGACGTGTGGTGTGTATTGATCTCAAAAAGAAAGAACCAAAATAATCAAGAAAAAAGAAGAAAGGAAATGTGCTTTCATTGAGAGTTGTACTCAAGACGGGTGCTCTAACCAACTGAGCTATGAAAGCTTTTGACACAACTTCCCGATTTGCTGTACTCATTCATAATTCAGCCATATTATCTTTACTAATAATATTTTAAACGCAGTCATCTATCTTTTTCTCACTGTAAATAAATTATAACACATAGGATATGATATGTCTATAATCCTCTGTCATCTAAAATGTCGTGGTTGATCAATAGCTTAGAGTAACAGCCATATTAGTTTTGGTTACTAATTTGACCTAGTACTCATCTTATTTATCATCGTGCTATTTAGCCAATTAATTCACTATGAAATTGAAGAAATGCTAACAGATACATTGCATATTTTAGACTGAAGTTACTAGACATTGGATGAGTTAGTATAACTAAACTGTAAACTATGCAACTTCAGAGCAAGTTCTTTGAGACATTTGCTGCTCCATTCACCAAGAGAGGGTTGCTGCTCAAGTTCTTGATCTTGGGAGGGGCTTCCACCATTGCTTACCTTAGTGCCACTGCCTCAGATGACCTTCTACCCATTAAGAAGGGCCCACAACTTCCCCCAAAGCTGGGACCACGTGGCAAGATCTGATTTTACTTCTCTGGGATTTTCATCTTTGAAATATTTTCAGTGCATGTAATGTAATTGCTTCTCTATTTTTGTACTTGTAAAGTTTGTCTAATGTGGGAGTAAGACCCTTAATTGATTATTCAAGGATATCCTTTCTGGTGCAAATCCGGGGAACTTTCTGTTTTAATAGATTATTTTTTTACTATGATTCTTCAAGGTCATTTGATATCAGATCTAAGGTTCTTGATCACTTAAGTAAGAAATTTACGATCAAAATATTGCAGACTGTCTCATAGAATTTGTAGCAGAAATTAATGCGTCAGCTAGGAACCAACTCTGTCAAAGAGAAGTCTTCAAAACTATAATTCATTCAGACTACAAAGCCATGTCTCTACAGATTAAATCATATGCAAAATGCTTGATATACACCCCCATTGGATTATCTCATTTTTCCCTAATTACAAAAGGAATGAATAGAATGGAAGTAAGTAATCACAGCTCAAAGAATGAACATACAGGATTTCAGAAGGCCAAGAATTTTAGCTCTTCTATGTTTCGATATCTGTCGTTCACTCTCTGTTGTTTTTGGTTCTTTCTCCTTTCATTAATCCCTATAAATGCTGTTAGTGGCGTGCTGTTGGACTTCTCATTCCACCCAGAGTCTCTAGATATGAAATCTTCTTGTTGGTCACAATGTTGGCTAATTTCTGTATATGTGGATGCTTGACCTCACCGTCTTCTGCTGCAGCCTCTTGTTCCTTCTTTGCCTCGCTGTCACCTTGATCACAGCCCCAACCCATGAAATCCGACAATGTCATCGAAGTGGGTGTCTCTGTTCCCCCATTATCTTCTTTTAGCATGCTCCTATCTGGAGAAGTTGTAGGTGATGATGTAGTTTTTTCTATGAAATTGTGCCTTTTACTTACTGCTTGTAATGGATTATGCACAGCGTAATCTGCATAGAGTACATCTTCAATTCGAGACAACACAGTGAAGGCCAAGCTCTCTAGTATTCTTGAATAGCTTTCGAGAATAGCCTGCCCCACATCCTATGAAGCCAAGAAATAATCCTTCTTATAAGCTCATAAGCATAACCAAGTGTTACATGGGTACATAATAATTGACTACAAACATAATATAAGTACTACTGAGGAAAATGTGGACTAGTACTATAGAATCAAGAAGTCAAAGAGGCTCTTACCGCGTTGTATTGAATTTTACTTATGTCCAATGAAGATTGAGGGATTCCAGGGAACCTCTGCTTGAGAAGGAGTAAGATGGTCTCTGCTCTCTCTTCAAAGAGCTCTCTCTTTTCCAAACTCACAGCTGATCCCCAGCCAGATTTCCCATCTTTTTGGTTCATCTTTCTCTTCCATATCACCATGGAAGCCTCCATTTTGTTTTTGAGGTCTAGAATTTTGTGGTCAGACGATAAGTCCATGGCACAAAGAAATTGGTCCGGATCAAAGAATTCGACTGTAATACTCCTATAGATTTGGTCACCAAGACTTGCCCTCCCATTCTACATAAAACACAAAAAACCAAAAAAAAATTCAATAGAGAACTCATCAAGGGTCTAAAATTGCAATATTGTAGCATTTTAATGAGACTAGTTCTAGTTCCCTCTTTCTTTACCTTGGGAAGGGATTCAATGTAGTTTTCGGGAATCTCCATTTCTGTTAAAACTTGAGCATTTATGGCCATGGCTGCTTTAAGCACTTGGTTGACACAATCTTTTTGATACTGCAAGAATTTTCTTGCCGCTTCTGATAAGCCATCTGGTGGAACTTTAGGAGTAGGTAGCCACCATTTGTCATCTTTTCTCTTTGCATTCCCTTTCTCCTTCTCATCAGCATCTTTGGATACATAATAGAACTCCTGATCGCCTCTGAAGTTATCTAGACAGTCCTGATTATTATAAGCTTCTGTTAGAGGAATAAAATCCATGTAGATTAACCACATAAGACATTGACCATATGGCATTGAGGACATACAATAAGCATTGCATCAAGCTTTTTCAGGGCAGGAATGTTCATGAGAAGATCTGTCCGTTGCCGGGTCACCATTATCTATCAAATCAAAACACACAACCTCTTATCAAGATGATGTGAAATGTGTGCACAACGTAAGCGCTAGAAGAGATTAGATTGTACCTCCATATTGGATCCATCCTTGTTCTTCTGTTGTGAAGCAACAAACTCAACAATGTAATCGGTAACACTTAACAACCAATCTATTTCTTTTCTCCATCTTGCTTTCCTATCCGCAGACATGGGCTCTAGGCGAGTTTGCTCTCCAAAAACAGAAGCTGAATTGCAAATGGAACAGAAATTAATTGAGGGATATGGAATCAGAAATATACAATTGGCCTTTCCAATAGAAAAATACTAATAATATGGCAATGCTACCATCCGTATTTCATTTCACATGACCCTCTTAAGATTCACATTAAAACCTTTTGCACCACATTTACATACCGGCGAGGTTTGTGATGGCATTGGACAATGCCAAAGCTGAAGAAACGCCCTTTCCTCCGCCAGACATATCTTCACCCAAAAGCAATTTAGCAAACCTCTCCCTCATCTGTTCCATATCTGGATGAAAAGCCAAATACCAAATCACATAAAAACTCGATCACATAAACAAACTATTTGATCTCAGCTAGGGATTACATCAAACACCATTCTTGTCAACTCACCAGATTGCTTCTGCTTTTCTTGGGCTTCTATGGCAGCGGTGGCGGCTTCCTCCGTGCTCAGCCTTGGCTTGAGGCCTTTAGCATCGGGCTCAGTAGGCGTCTGACTTCCATCCCCACTATCTTCATCCTCAAAATCTAATGCTGTTGAAGTCTCAATGCTCAAGCTCTTGGCATGCCTGCCTGCGGTCCCATGAATCTCCCTGAGATGGTGCAACCTTTTCTTGTAAGTCTCTTCTTCGTCTTCGAGAGCCCGAACCATTTTCAGCTTTTTGAGAAAGACCTTTATAGAATGGACAAGGGAGAACAAGGCATGAGCGCTGCTGTTCAACCTATTGCCAGGGGTTGATGGAGAGGGATCAATCTTGTCGGCTAGCTGCAACTTTCTTTATTGTTTTACTTGCAGGACAAGGTAGAGAGAGAGAGAGAAAGAGCGTAAAAAGAATGAGAGGTTTCCAACTGTTCAAGAACAACAACGACCCTTTTTCTTGTTGTTGTGGGTGTGGTTGTTGACGATCATTATCTCGTTTGTTTTTTCAGAAATCGGGGAAAGATGTATGTTCTTTGGGTTTTGGGGGGGATTAGTTTTCCTTTCTTTGATGTGGGCGTTGGTGGAACGTGGGGTGCATGTTGTGAGGGATTTCAAAGTGATGGAAAAGAAAAACAAATGTTTGATATTTTTGATGTTGTGGGGGGTTTTTGGATGGTGGAGGTTTTGAAATGGAGGTCAAACAGAACTTGAATCCCGGAAAGACAGAGGTGCAAATTTCTAATTTTCCAGCTCTCTTAAGTGGACGGTTCTGATGGGTCAATACTAGTTCCTCCATTGAAATTATTCATTTCTTTATATATGGGAAGCCACAGAGAGAGATAGAGAGAGATCTAGAAAAAGAGATTGTCTCTCTAATAATTTTTTGGTCAAGGAAAGGGAGAGAATTTAGTTCCTCATCAATTTCTTAAATCATTACTCTCCAAGATCCGGTACGTAATAGGTTCCACCTGCTTATACCGCAGAGAGTAATTTGGTTTTGAGAGTTAAATCCAATTTATGAGCATTGCCTTCTTGACATTAAAGCACAGCCTATTAACCCACCATTTTGGTTTCTACTCGTGAATCTACACTAAACAGCATTTAACATTTTTTTTAACGATGAAGATCAGCTCAATTTTATATACCAACAAGTGGTACCCAATGATACACTCCTACGGGGTAGACAGAACGCCGTCATTTAGGATATACAAAAATCATATTCTAAAACAAATAAAACCTGGCTTATCCAGAGTACACCCACTTTTTAGAAAGTCCGCGCATCATTATTTTAGCAAAAGCCTAGATTTTTAGAAGCAGGTAAATAAAGATTTGAACCGAGTAACTAGTCTTTGCAATCTTCCCACACTCAAAAAAAGAAAGAAGTAGCCATAAGTCAATGTCCTGCACTCCTGCACAAGCAGCTTAATTCTCCAAGGAGCTGAAATCTTGTTGAGCACACAGTTAATGAGAACTTTTGAGTCGCCCTCAACCCAAACATGAGTAAAATGATTTAGAAGAGCAGGATTTAAACCATCTCGGAGAGCAGTTACTTCAACAATAAGAACCCCTGCTTGACCAATTTTCTTTAAAGTAGCAATGAGTGGATTACCATCTTCATTCCTAATCACAAAGCCAGTAGAAGCCACACCATTTCTCACAGAACCATCAAAATCCAGTTTAACCTTATGAGAATCAGGAGGTTGCCATTCAATGTGAATGACTTAGAAACTTTCCTTTTAGGAACATGAGGATTAGCCTGACAGTAACTAGTTCCAAAACAAGGAGCCCCCATAAAAGGTTTGAATTGGGAAGGAACTAGCTGCTGAAAGACTAATCTGTTCCTTGTGTTCCAGATAGACCAAGCAATGAATAAATCGATATAATATCAAAGGGAATATCAGGATTATAAAACAGATAATGTAATCAATCAATAAAACCACTATTCCAGAGTAAAGGAGTATGAGAGTGAGAATTTAGATTCCAAACTTATAACGCAAAAGAACGGTTCTTGAAAAGATGATCAATAGTTTCTACTGAGAATGACAAAAGGACAGTTGGGAGAAATAGCACTATAGTAAACAGAAAGTCTCTATCTCTAGTTTATTGCTCAGACATAATTTGGGCAATCCTAATTTGATAATTACAAAGGTGCTGCTTTACTCTATATATTTTGTGTTTCAACTTTCAACAGAACCTGTCCTTAATCCTCACTGATTGCAAACGCATTGCCAAATGCTGATGTCGGATTTAATCATTTATGCATAATTTTGGTTTGTTTTTGGTCGTAATTGATCAGGGGAGAACTCTGTAGATGCCTTGCTGGAAGCCAAAGGATGAAATTCCCCGATAGTTCCCATTTGCTATTTTTCAACACTATAATAAAACAGTAGATTTCTTAGTACTTTCAATAGGCCTCAGTGCTTCACAGATGTTTTTGCGACAAGTCATACACTCCTAGTCATATCTTGGACTGGAGCAAATCTACAAAATTTCTTGGAGCAAGTAGTAGAACAGCCTAGCAGTTAGCTCTTCCCTCTCCCATTTGGCCAAGCATGGTTTCTTTGTGCTGCAAAGGCATTGTTCTTTTGTGCTATGAAAATGGAACTTTGATACATGTTCGGTGTACAATATACTAATGTTCAATGTTCAATATGTCCTCTTTTGATATATGCATCTTCCCTTTATCTGTTCTACCATTTGGTTGAATCCAATCAGGTTGGCCCCGCTGAAAATAACACAGATTCATTGTTACATGCATATAAGAATGGTGACAGCAAGAAAACTTAGAATTATATTGGTTATTTTGCACCAATGTGCACTCACCTTCCTCAAGACAAATGACGAGTACAAATAGCTACTTCCCATTCATCTTGTGATAGTGTACTTGGATATCACAAAGCAAGAACAAAAAATGTATCAATACCAAAACTGATACCAGACATCATGATGGTGATAGATGTTAAGGGCCAAACAAGTACGACTGTACGAGTAAAGAACATACTCTGATCTTGGTTACCGTCACCTAATGCACCAAGCCTCCACATTAACTCTACGTATTCTGGTCTTTTCATATACTCGTGCACAAATTCATGAGAGTTCTTCACAAAAATTAACTCCATATCATACTGCAAGAGGTCAATACATTTTAAAGTTGTATGCATATTAGAAGACTAAGAGAGTGCAACACCTAAAGTATCAACAACATCAAATTTGAACTATAACTGACTTAAAAGTTAAAAAGCATGTCAATAGCTGAATGAGCAGCATAACCATCATTTTTCTTAAGAGAAACGTCAAAACCATTTCAAAAGAAGTTATACCTCTTCTACCAATTATTTGAATACATGAAAGGGGATGATCCATTCAGGGCAATCAACAGCATCCTGCAAAGCAAAGAATTCAAACATAATGATCTAGAATAACATTTTAGATACAACCAATATTAGCAAAAGCGATAAAAACGAAACAAGTTAGATACCACCAGATGAAACTTGTACTTGATACCAAAGGGGCTTGAAGACTTAAATTTCTGAGCCACACATTATACTTTCGTCAAATTAGAAGGAATTTTTTTTTTAATATCACGTCTCAGCTTGGACAAGAACTAAATATTGGAAAGAGCGTATAAATCAAAGGGCGTATAATTGCAACATTAGTTTAGATACCTTTTCAGAAAATTCTTCATTGAATTGCATCCAGTAGACACTATTTCCAAAGAATAAGCCTGCAGCTGAACAATCAAAGACAAAATAGTGTCACCAATCAATAATGACCAAAAGGGAAAAATGTACAAATTATTTTGTATGATACTCAAAAATGTTATGCACAAATACAAGGGAGAAAATGCTCCCATTAGCTTCATCAGGTGATCACACACACGATTTTTCCTGTAAAACATAAGTAAACAGAAGTATACAGAACATAACAGGAAAAGGAAATAGTCAGATAAAATATCTTAGTATTTGTTAGAACAATCATCCAGTCACAACCAGGCCTTTCCATGTGCCTCCCTGCCTTCCCTCTTGGTCTTTCAACTAAATGTCTGGCATTCAACTTCAAGAGTTTTCCATTTCTAAATCCAGAACTCACATGCATTTCTCTCTAAAGAACCATACAGTGGGAAGAAGCAGAGAACATTGCTCATTGCAAAGTGGTCTAAAGCGATGGTAGTTATTTATTCATTTTATTTTCAGAAATCCCCTAAAACCACTTCACAGACCCAGGCTAGAAAGTGGGAACAACCCCTCCGTCACGTGATTGGCATACAACTGAGTACTCAGCAAGGAAGGATCCTCACTGAGGGCTACCATTTAGTGGAGCCCAACACTGACAGAATAGATTGGTAAGGTTGATTAAGGCCTTGATACTTTCTAGAGAGAATCAGGGAAGTTGAGTATAACTCCACTGGTTTCATTCACAAGTACTAAAACATCTTCTAAAAGTGGATTATCATGCCAACAAATATCCCATATTCCACAACTTCCATTAAAGGCTCCTTTCACCCGTATCCTAATGAACTCCTCTTTCCACTGAAGCCAAAAACAATCAAACTGCTTATCAGCTTATGTGAGGATTTACTCGACAAAGAGCGTGATTTCTTTTTCTTTAGCATCACTCTAAAGCAGAAGCTCTAAGGTGTAAAATAACCTTCTCTCAGCTTTTTGATAATCACATTAGCGTCTGGCATTGTTCCAATGAAAGTTCCGCCCGGGCAAAGTAAGGCTGAAACATTAGCCAAGGCTCTCCGTGCTCGTGCTTTAGTGGACCAGGAATAATGCAAGGCAAACTACAAGATAAAATGTGATTTGGCTTATGATGGTTCGGTTTCAAAGGCTATCCTCACTTCCTATTTTAATTAGTTGCAATATAAATGTATTCTATTGTTGCATGAAGGATTACCTGGCAACTGCAAATATCAAAGGGTGTATCATCTGCTAGGGCTTTATCCAGTCGAACCTGAAAACATGAACATGACATTAATATTTATAGGGAAAACAACTACTCTTAGGATTCATGTCCACACACGCTGCTTAATAGCTGATGGTTGACTGAGTGAAGCACAGGCAACCTCACTAGGGAAAAAGTTATGGTTTAGCAAGCAGCCATTACCTCATAGCAGTCTCCACAGATAAGTCATGCAGGAAATGTAAACTTTTTACGGCGTTGATGATGATCGGCATCACCATTGTAACGGGTACGACAATCTTCTATCTGTAAACAGTTTAAGAGATGATAATAAGATTGTTAATGATGCACATTTAAAAAAAAAAAAAAGGGGTTCTGCATGTCTTGATAAGGACTTGAGCGCCGAGATGTCATTACTTTGTTGGTTTGTCCTCAGGAAATCAAAATGCCATACTTGGAAACAAGAAATTGGGAAGGGTGGTACTGAGAAGAATTAAAATCATTTACTGCTACAAAGAGGTCTGCGATGAATCGGCACATTATGAGGTTGTCCGGGAGTTTTTTTTTTTTTTTTTTTTTTTTTTTTTTTTTTTTTTTCTGTTCTTTCTCAAAACAAAAGACAGAAATGAAAACAAGTGAATAACAAACAAGCAAAAAAATTAGCAAAGTTCAGAAAATAGTACCTTCCATGGGGGGAAGATCGAATTCTAATATTAAACAATAAGGATCGGTTAACACCTCTATGAACTTCTCAACTCAGGACTCCAGAAATCATTTGAATATCATCCTTATGACTAGAAATTTCCACAAGTTATAGTTCTCCCAACCGCATTCCTTATTTCACAAGAAAAAGACTTTTAAACCGTACCAAACCAGAAACTAATAAGCACTCTACAACATTGACCAAGGACACAAACTAGAGAACTGAATAAAAGACCAGCAATGCCGTGGCAAAAATTTATTCTAAATTTTGGACTACAAAAAAAAGACAAACTATGAGGAAGAGCAGAGATGGGCAATGAAAAATAATTCCATCACTGTAAACATTATCTATAAAAAGAATGTCAACCAATGAGTTAATTATAATAAGATTTCTGCACTTACAGAGCCTTCAGCAATATCAATGCCAACATAGTACCCAATTTTGGCCTTGTCCCATTTGATGAGATCACCTCCCTACCGAAATAAGATATTAGAAATTATTTAGTGAAACAAAAGGGGAGGGGGAGATAAATGGACCACCAATACCTTGCCGCATGCAAGATCAAGAACAGCATCTCCTCGGTGAGCATAGAGCTGAATTAAGACACTCTTAATCTGCTCGATAAGAGAAGGAACCATATCAACAACAAAAGTATAGAGTGAGATCATACCATTCAAGTACATAGAGGATTAAAAGACCAACCCAGTTGTTAAGCTTTTTTAAATGGATGACCGGACTAGCTTCTCGTTCTTCCAGAGTTTGATTTGTCCTTGCACTATAATGATCGGCCACTTTTCGTGCAAAAATCTTTGTGCTCTCATCCTCCAAGAAATTTGAATCCTGTGAGAGCACAATGTATGACACTGTGATTAAGACAAAACCCCAACAAAATGCTTGCATTCACCATATTGCATGCGTTGCAGGAAATACAAATGAAGCTTTCAAATTCAGATTCCTCATCATTTATCTATTAACATATCCTTTTTCTTTTGCCTTGTTGTAGTAACAAGAAAGTGTAGTTGATTCAAAAAAGGGGTAACAATAAAGAGTACCAATTGCGCAATTAAGTTACCAACAATGCAAGGTGGGAAACTAAGAATCCCAGCTCGAAGTTATCAGCATAATAATGCTACACCTATAAATTACTAATCGAAAACATGAACAGAAAAACACTTGAAAGCTTTCATCTTTCTCCCTTACACTCACATTCCCAGCAACCCAAATTACCCAATACAGAGCAGACTACAAAACTACAAGACCCAGATCCAAAACCCCTCAAACTAACCAAAAAGATCAAAACTTTACCACATGAAACTTACAAATCCGAACCAAGGAGCAAAAGGGTATGCAAACATTACCTTCTGGGTTGGCTTTGAATCTCGATTGAGGAGGCCCAACAGAGGTTGCCTCGTTTCATGGCCAAGGATCAAAATGGCACTCTCACACAATTTGGGTTCTGCTAGAGAGAATCGAATGCGGCTCAAAATCAGAGCTTTTGCTATCGAAAAGCAAAGAAACAAAAACGGTAGTATATTGATAGTGGTTTTAATGAGAGAGACAAAGGCTTAAAGGGGCTTTTGGGAACAAAGAGCAATGGCTTTGACTACGAGAGCGGCGGCAGCGGGGCCCACTCGCGGCACTGGCTTCGTTCCTCCGATGAACTCTCCGCCGCCTAATCCTGGAGTAGAGGCTGAACCAAGCACCAAGCTACGAGCTTTATGTTGGTTATTCAATGTTTCTCGACTTTATGAATGTGACGCGACAGAAAACCATTTATATGTATTTGTTATTACTTGGGAGACCAAGAGCTTGAAAACCCATCATAGAGCTGACATTGATTTTGTATATATTGTAATATCAATTTCTAGTATCCTTGACATTTGACATTAGCTCAAGTATCTCTCTTTCATTTGGAGAAAAAATTGGTCAACACTACCCTTTTTAAGCGACTGAAAAACAGTGGCCGTTGAAGAGGCTAGGGTCCCAGGAACCCATGAATATGATTATGTACCACGTACACGGTACACCCTATGTTTTTTTCTCGCTGCTAACAGTACATAGGTAACGAAATGGATTTAAAATCACTTTCCTTTTAATGGTCTTTACAGAGGCAATAGCAGTCTGTCAGGTATATTTCATTTGTTATGTCCTAACCATGTTAGGTCGATTTAAAAAGATCGATTCCAACTGTAGCTGTTTTGTTAAAATGCAAATGCTTTGATTGGCCTGTTACAATCCATTTATGTCGAGGATCAAGTTAGAAGGAGACAACAGAATTTCAAATGTGTTGTAGTATATATGAAACATGTTGTATTGTTTATTGTATAAAATGTCTATGTCATGTATAAGATAAGTATTTGAGTGAATAGCATAGGTATAGTGACTTGTGAGTCAAGCTTTATGCCAATGGAGAACAAGTGTGGCAATCATCATCACAAACCACAATGTGGAGCTGCAAATGGAGATGCCACAATGGAAGGCTACAAATGAAGATGCCATCAAGTTGTATCATTATTTACTTCAAATGTATCCCTATAAATACCTCCTATTGAATGAAATGAAACACACACTTGAATCTCTATTCCCTCTCTCTCTCTGTCAATTTTGCTTGTCCTTAAACACGTTATCAGCACGAAATTGCTCTAGAATTAGAATCGAAATTGAAAAGAGTAGAGGGAGTTCAAAATCCGATCGAAGTCATTTTTCCAAACCAACAGAAAACCTCCAAACCCTAACTCATATCAAAGCCCTTGATCCAAGAAGCCCAGAACCGGTTTTAGATCCTCCAGAACCGGCCGGAAACCGCCTGAACCGGCCACCGGAAAAACTGAACCGCTGCCGGACCGCTGCCGAGTCCTGCCGAAGTGCTGCCGAGTCCTGCCGAAGTGCTGCCGAGCCCCTGCCGAAGTGCTGCCGAGCAGCTGCCGAGACCCCTGCACAGCCCCTGCACAGCAGCTGCCGAGATCTGCCGAGGCCCCTGCGCAGCACCTGCCGAAGCCCCTGCCGAGTCCTGCCGAGACCTGCCGACAGCACCTGCCGAGTCCTGCCGAGCACCTGCCGAGGACCTGCGCAGCAGCTGCCGAGCACCTGCCAAGGACCTACGCAGCAGCTGCCGAGCCATCTGCCGAGCAGCTGTCGACAGATCTGTCGAGTAACTTTCCGGCAACTCTCCGGCCACTTTCCGGCAACTTTTCCGGCCACTCTCCGGACACTTTTCCGGCGACTTTTCGACAACTTTTCCGGCGACTTTTCCAGCCATTTTCCGGTGACTTTTCCGGCAACTTTTGGGCAACTTTTTCGGTCATTTCCGACAACACTATTTCAAGGTATTCTTTACTAAAAGTTCCCGCTTTTGAGTTTTTTTTTATTTTTCTCCTCCTTTTTCTTTTTGGGAACTTACAATTAAAAAGCGGAATTATAGAAATTCACGCTAAACGAACTAAGAGTGTTCATAATATTCGGACTAAGAGCGTCCGCAAGCATCGACTTATGACCCTATTAAACATCATTGTTTCGGTCTAATCCAAATATTCTTGGAAATTGATTTCTTGGTAGCATAGCTCGGAAATCTTATTGTTTTAGTTTTTCGTGGAAGTTTTAAACTCCGAAACTAATACATCTTTTTCTTCTTATATTTCAAGGATGTCGAATGAACCTAGACTCGAATTTCAAATCCTTGACTCAACTGGTTCGGATTACCATAGTTGGAAAACTGACGTTGAGAACCATCTCACATCAAAAGGGATATTGCCCATAATCCAGGAACCAAACGCGGGCCTTGTGTTCCAACGAACACCCATAAAGCATGCACAAGCAATTATCTTGATGCGACGCCATATGGACAAAGCACTCAGATTAGAGTACATGTCCATCAAAGATGCAAGGGACCTATGGGTAGCGCTAGAAGAGCGCTTTGATAATATCCAAGATTCCCTCCTCCCTGACTTGAAGGTTCAATGGAACAATATACGCTTCTCCGACTTCAAGTCTGTTGCTGAATACAATTCAGAAGCTCTTCGGCTAAAAGCCATGCTGAAGTTCTGTGGAAAACCTCTCACAGAAGAAGAGCTAATTGAGAAGACTCTCTCCACCTTCCCCGTCGCAGCAATTATACTATCAAAGCAATATCGCACTGAATTTAATGCTGGACGACTTACGAAGTTCAATGAGCTTATCAATATTTTGTCAGTGTTTGAGAAGCACGACAATATCCTTGTGAAGAATTATAATTCAAGGCCCGTAGGAACCAAAAGCGTTCATGAGGCAAATTATAATGCACCCAAGAAAGGGCGCAAGGAGCGGTACCCTACTAATAAGGGGCATGTATACCCTAATAACAGGGGACATGACGGACGAATGGGTCCATACAACCGCCCCAATAAGGAAGGAAACCGCAACTTTGGAGTGAGCACACGTGGTGGCAATTCCACACGTGGGAAAAGAGAATATAACAACACTATGGGCCGTAACACTGTGGGCCGTGGAGGTCGCATAATACGCCGTGGTAGTAGCAGCAACAACCCGCCTAGGGAATATCCACAACGTGCACCTCAAATAAAGAAAGTCAACCACAATGACGTGTGTCATAGGTGTGGATCAATCGAGCATTGGTTTAAGCAATGCCAAGCAAGTACTCAACTAGCTGCACGCTACAAGGAGTACAGGGAAATGAGGGAGCAAGAAGCTCACCTTGCTGAAGAAGAAGATGGTGAAGATGTTATTCTCACCATAAAAGACTTCAAAGCTGAAAATGAAAGCACGAGGATGCCGCAGACTTTGATTAAAATAGTCTTTTCTATTTTCCAATAAAACGGCAAATGTGCCTTAGTCAAATAACAATTGAATTGACTCTTTCTCATGTGGCGTACCCAATGAAGTATGATGTCTAGGCAAGTAATTGAGATTGGGGTATTTAAGCGAGCCTCGCTCCACCAACATCTCTCTACTTACCTGGTCATATTTTATTGGAATTACCAAACGGATTGAGCAATTACAATTTGTATAAAGTTTGATTTTATATTGGAATAAACTTTGGAAACTTTGATGTAATCATTGACTATTTTCCCTATTAATAAAGTATCGCATTATCAATGTCATTGACATGTGTTAATATTCCGAACTTTATTTTTTCAGTATGTCTTCGGGAGAATTGGAATGCCTTCTTGATAGTGGCACCACACATACTATATTACGACATAGGCAATTATTCTTATGGATGACGCCTAGTCAATCTTCAGTGACCACGATGGCAGGACCATCTCAATTGATTCATGGTCGTGGACCAGCTCAATTTCTATTGCCGAATGGCACAAATATTAATGTCGCCGAAGCTTTATATGCTCCAAGGGCTGGAAGAACCCTATTAAGTTTTAAAGATATAAGAGCCAATGATTTTCATGTGAAAACACATTGTGAGAATGGACAAGAGTTCCTTTACATCACCTCTAATAACTACGGAAATACACGAGTATTAGAGAAACTCATGTGTCGCTCTAGTGGATTGTACGCAACCATTATTAGAGTCATTGAATCCAACCATGTCATGAATGAAAATTTATGGGATTCCGACACATACAAACTTTGGCACGACCGTTTGGGACACCCAGGTCGAGATATGATGCTCCGTATATTAAAAACTTCACACGGACATCCATTCTTTAAAACAAAAGGAAGTACGAACCAAAGAAAGGTTCAAAGAATTACTTCTGAAGCATATCATTCGTTTTGCAAAGCTTGCTCTTTAGCAAAAGTAGGATCAAGACCATCCTATGCAAAAGACATTAAAGAAAACATACCATTCTTGCAAAGAATACAAGGTGATATCTGTGGACCTATACATCCAACTTGCGGACCATTTAGATATTTTATGGTGTTGGTTGATGCATTGACACGTTGGTCACATGTCATGCTCTTATCCACAAGAAATGCTGCATTTGCTAAACTCCTAGCACAAATCATTAAGTTAAGGGCTCACCACCCTGATCATCCTATTAAGTCAATTCGTCTTGACAATGCTGGGGAATTTACATCAAAAACTTTTGATGATTATTGCATGTCCATTGGGATCGAGGTTGAACATCCTGTCCCTCATGTACATACCCAAAATGGTCTCGCAGAAGCTGCCATTAAAATACTTCAAATGATTGCTAGGGCATTGGTTATGCGCACCAATCTCCCTATTTCTGCTTGGGGCTATGCAATATTACACGCAGCTGTGCTTATTCGTCTAAGGCCCACTGCCACCCAACCTTTTTCTGCGTCCCAGATGGTAACTGGGTATGAGCCTAATATCTCACATTTACGCATATTTGGGTGTGCAGTCTATGTGCCAATTGCGCCACCACAGCGCACTAAAATGGGTCCTCAAAGACGATTAGGCCTTTATGTTGGCTATGACTCTCCAACCATAATCCGCTACATAGAACCCCTGACAGGTGATCTATTTACCGCTAGATTTGCGGATTGTCACTTTGATGAGACAGTCTTCCCGCCTTTAGGGGGAGACATGAACACTAATGTTCATAAAAAAGGACAGGAATTGTCGTGGTTTGTCCCCACTTTGTCCCATCTTGATCCCCGAACCGCACAATCTGAAAAAGAAGTGCAGAGAATTCTCGATCTTCAGAACGTAGCAGAATCGATGCCTGATGCGTTTTCTGATATAGCTAAAGTGACGAGATCACACATACCTGCTGCAAATATACCTGCAAGGATTGATGTCCCTAAAAGACATAATGCCATCTCAAAAATACATGAGAATGGCGCCAACGTTCCCTCTATGGGTGACACATTGGCTAGGCCCATGGCTCCTGCCAGGAAGCGCGGGAGACCTATAGGTTCGATGGATTCTCGCCCAAGAAAGAAAGCGAGTTTGACACAAAATAATCCATTAATCATAGATATGAATAATCCATCTCACGAGAATATTCCGGATTATGGTTATGTCAAAGAGACATCATTGGGGGACGCTCCAATGTCAGAACCAACTCCAGAGAATAGAGAAATCTCCATAAATTACAATAGTGTACATGAGATGATGGATAGAAATTCTATGGCAATTGATGATGCGTTTGCATATCATGTTGCAAAAGGAATCATAGAATATGATGATATCGAGCCTCGCTCTGTTGAAGAATGTCAACGAAGAGCGGATTGGCCTAAATGGAAAAATGCGATCCAGACTGAATTGGATTCACTAACAAAGAGACAGGTATTTGGGTCTATAATGCTGACACCACCAAATATAAAGCCTGTTGGCCATAAATGGGTCTTTGTTAGAAAGTGTAATGAGAAAAATGAGGTGATGAGATATAAAGCCCGCCTTGTGGCACAAGGTTTCTCACAACGCCCTGGAATCGACTACGAGGAGACATACTCTCCCGTAATGGACGTTATAACGTTCCGCTACCTTGTCAGTTTGGTAGTTTCCGAAAAACTTGACATGCAGCTTATGGATGTGGTTACAGCATATCTCTATGGGGATCTAGATTCAGAGATATATATGAAGGTTCCTGATGGACTTCAATTACCAAAATCAAGTGGCTCTAAACCACGGAGTGCGTTTTCAATAAAATTAAAACGCTCACTATATGGATTGAAACAATCCGGACGGATGTGGTATAACCGTCTAAGTGACTACTTGATTGGAAAGGGATATGTTAACAATGAAATATGCCCTTGCGTGTTCATTAAAAGAACAAGTTCCGGATTTGCAATTGTAGCAGTTTATGTCGATGACATGAACCTAATTGGAACTCTAGATGAGTTAAAAGAAACTGCTAAATATTTGGAATCCGAGTTTGAGATGAAAGATCTTGGGAAAACACGGTTTTGCCTCGGAATAGAGCTCGAGCACCGTAGTGATGGGATTATGATCCATCAGTCAGCATATACTCAAAAATTACTAAGGCGCTTTAATGAAGATAAAGCAAAGCCTGTAAGTACTCCCATGATCGGCCGAAGTCTTGAGCCCACAAAAGATCCGTTTCGTCCAAGGGATGAGGACGAAGAATTATTAGAGGCTGAAGTACCCTATCTAAGTGCGATAGGCGCATTATTGTATTTAGCTCAATGCACAAGACCGGATATCTCATTCGCAGTGAACTTGTTAGCTCGACATAGTTCTGCGCCAATACGCCGCCATTGGATTGGCATAAAGACAATCTTTCGATACTTAAAGGGTACGATTGATATGGGCTTGTTTTATCCCTACAAAGAGAAAAGAAAAGACGGAAGCATGAGATCAGACCCCATGAGGCAAAAAACCACCTTCCGTAATGTAGACGCCGGCGACACCATCAATGGTGACCGACGTTCTCCTCCTCCCCTCCATCAAAATAAAAATAATGTTTTGATGGGATTTGCTGATGCGGGGTATCTCTCTGACCCCCATAAAGGTCGCTCCCAAACAGGTTATGTCTTTACCATGGGAAGCACGGCGATATCTTGGAGATCTACAAAACAGACCCTTGTCGCTACTTCCTCAAATCATGCAGAGATTATTGCTCTACATGAAGCTGTGCGTGAATGCATATGGCTAAGGTCTATAAATAGACACATTCGAGGAACTTGTGGTTTGAAGTTTACCACAGATAAACCTACATGCATTTACGAAGATAATGCAGCTTGTATTGAGCAAATGAAATTAGGTTTCATCAAGGGTGACAATACTAAACATATATCACCGAAATTCTTCTACAATCAGCAACAGCAAACACTTCTAAACATTGAAGTAAATCAAATCCGATCAGAGGATAATGTAGCGGGCTTATTTACTAAGTCGCTACCAAAAACCCCTTTCGAGAAGCATGTGAAGAGCATCGGATTAAGAAGGTTATCCGAACTCCCATGATCTTCAGGGGGAGAATAAATCAGGGGGAGTATCTAGAAACATACTCCACACTTAATGCGCGTTGCACTCTTTTCCTTCGACCAAGGTTGTTTTTTCCCACAGGGTTTTATTACTTGGCAAGGTTTTTAACGAGGCAATTTCGAAGCGCACGGCTTAGACAAATACTATCGACATGAAATATCCAAGGGGGAGTGTTGTAGTATATATGAAACATGTTGTATTGTTCATTGTATAAAATGTCTATGTCATGTATAAGATAAGTATTTGAGTGAATAGCATAGGTATAGTGACTTGTGAGTCAAGCTTTATGCCAATGAGGAACAAGTGTGGCAATCATCATCACAAACCACAATGTGGAGCTGCAAATGGAGATGCCACAATGGAAGGCTACAAATGAAGATGCCATCAAGTTGTATCATTATTTACTTCAAATGTATCCCTATAAATACCTCCTATTGAATGAAATGAAACACACACTTGAATCTCTATTCCCTCTCTCTCTCTGTCAATTTTGCTTGTCCTTAAACAAAATGACTCCTTCCATATGATTATTACAAATCCATTGCATATACTGCCTCTAGTCATAATAAATACATCCTGTGCAATGTCATTTAAGTCCTTTCTAACAATTTTATCCTTGCATGTTCTCATATACAAATTCTTGTCTGAAATCATTTCATCCAAATGAATGATTGATTCTGTTTCTTTTGTTATTAAGCGATGGAAGGGAGTGATCTGTTTTTGGTTTAATAAAACTGAGTTCGTGTGTTGTTTTATGGATAACCTTGTACATATATATATGATTGTGCAGCTAGCCATTTCTTTCCATATAGGCTTCTCTTCATTCTTTTCCTTGGTTGATATGTCTCCGTCTTGGTGAATACTTCAGTAGTCTAAATTTTATCACACATCATGAGTTCCCTTTTGATGTACTTTGATTTGTATTGGATTAAATATCTGTTTGTTTGCAGGGCTTAACAAGCGTACTACCTCAGAAGGACTACATAAGGCCTTTTCTGCGTTTGGTGAAGTAGTTCAAGGTGTTCTTCTGTGAAATTGTTGGCTTTTTTTTTAAGATTTAAATTTTCGAAACATAAACTAATTATTCTCTATTCTATACAGCTCGAGTGGTGACTGATCGGGTATCAGGATTCTCCAAGGGATTTGGTTTTGTAAGGTATTCAACCTTAGAAGATGCTGCCAGGGGCACACAAGGCATGGATGGACAGGTAAGTTGGCAGTATTCTCGATACTGTTAAAGTTGGTTCGACTTTAGACACTAAGCTAAAATAGATTCTCTTAAAAAAAAAAATGAAACAAATTAGATTTTAGTAATTTTCATGTCGTCTCCTCCAGCCAACAAAAGGGGTCTGTTTTACTGTTAGGGTGATCCACCACAAACGGTTAAAATAGTAAATTTTTGAAACTCTTTCTAGTGAAGATGGAACTTACTGATTATTTTTCTCAAACCAAAAAAATTAAAAATTAAAAGGCTTAAGAGCATCTTTAGCAATGCTAGCCATTTTTGAATCAAATTTTAACCAAAGTAGCTAAAAAGTCATTTTGGCTAGCCACTTTAGAAATACGCTTGCATCAGTGCTCTCCATTATAGCTATTTTTGAATTTATATTATTTTTTAAAGGAAGGTTAAATAGTTTAAATGTATTTAAAAATTACATAAAATAACTCAAAATGAATGTTATAAATTATAGAGAGCCTCATCTCGCTCTCTATATTTAGGAGCGAGATAGCTAAAAGTTATAATGGAGAGCCACTTAGGAGTCTAGTGCAGCTGTTAAAATATATAAAAAGCTAAACATGCTCTCCAAAATAGCTAAGGAGCCAAAATAGAGAGTCTGCTAAAGATGCTCTAATAGCCAATTTGCTACCCTAAATTTTCACAATTAGCCAATTTGCTACCCTAAGTATTATTTCTGCCAATTTGCTACCTTCTGTTTTCAAAATTAACCAATTTGCTATCTTTTTCGTCATATTAATTTGTCAATTTCTTCGTCCAAACATGAATTAATTTTGAAAATCTAAGATAGCAAATGGCTAATTTTGAAAATTTATGAATGTAAGTTGGTTAATCTTGAAATCTTAGAGTGGCAAATTTGATGGAAGGGTAGCAAATTGGTTAATTTTGAAAACCTAGGATAACAAATTTGACAAGACCTGCCCCGAATTCCACCCTGAAATCCGAGGTGGCCCTGTGGGGCCCATCCAGGGGCGGAACCGTCATTCGGTCTGACGGGGTCCGGACCCCCCCCCCCCCCCCCCCCCCCAAGCTTTTTATTAAGTACTAATCTGATTTAATTGGTTTAAATAAGTAGTGTAATAAAAGAAACAAAAGTCAAAATAATTAATTTTTATTATCCCAAATAGGCTTTCGATCTTTTCTATTTACTCCATTGCGATGGTAAGATGGTTCTCTTTGGCACTTATTTTTTGCAATTCAAGCAAACAAATCTATATAATTTCATTAGAATTTTATTTTTATAGATATAACTATCATAATTTTTCTTGATTATATTTTGGTCTTATTTGATCAATGATTGATTAAATTTGTTGGTTAATTTTTTATTTTAGAGTGTGGAGCAGGTACGCTTTTTTTTTTTTTCTTTTTTCTTTTTTTACCTTTAAGTCTCGGACCCCCCCAGGCTTAGATCCTGGTTCCGCCACTGGGCCCATCTTAGGAATAACACTACCAAAAAATCAGCAGAGTCACCCCTAAAAATGGACTACCCAACCTGTAGAAACACATTCACATTTCCAATAAGCTATCCTTAAACTCCTAGAGTCACCCTGCTCCCCAAATCACAACAACTCCACAAGCAACTGAGATCCGAAATACAACATGTTCCAAATACACATGTAATTCCCAAACTTTAAAACAATTGCCCCAGAGGTTATCAGAGCAATCTAAAAGTGGAAAATAATTCAAGTTACAAGTAGGTTCAATAAATAATAACCTACAATATAGAAAACAACAACAGCAGATGCTATGCTCTGAATCCTACTATGCCGAATCAGCTACTCTGCAGACTGGGCATTTGAAACTGAAGGGCCCAGGGGAAAGTAGATAAAAACGTTAGCGTGAGTGGACAAAAATAAACCATTATAAAGAAAATGAATTTTATACTTTCCCACGTTTAATCCTTTAAAAACCCGATGCATGCAACAATTAAGGAAAATAATCCGAATGATGTTCAGCTCAAGAAAACCGACTAGCCCCTCTAGTCACAAACCACCAAGTGAAAAGACTGAAACTCCGATACTCAAGAAAATAAGACCAGCCCAGCTGGTTAACAAGATCGGACTAGTCCTACTAGTCAAGTAACAGAAGGATATGGGGAAGAAAATATCACCATGCAATGAAGGGAGCCTCCCAGGCTCTATGCTCAACTCACCCACAAACACATAGTAAGCAGGGAGGAGTACTAATAATGCTTGACTACACCCACATGAGGAGGAGAACTAATAAATCAACCCAGATATGGTGAAGAAAAATAATAGAAAACCGAAAACAAGTAAAGCTTCCCCAAAATCTCACAACAAGGCACGAGTACGATTCCCAACCGTACTCAGAAAATTTCATGAGAAAACAAATGAATCAACGACGTGTCCCACACACCAAGATGTTCTCGAATCAATAAACAAATAAGCGAGCGAGAAAATAATAGATAGATAAAGTTCCATCAAAAATCTCATTTTCGAAAATCTTTCAAAAGTCTCAAAATCGACAAATGATAATATACTTAATTCCGAAAAATCATATCGGAAAAACTTGTCGAAAATCACCATAAATCTTGTATTTGACCATCGTGAACTCATATCCGAAAATCGTGATGGAAATCCAATCAATACTAAATTATAATATGAAACTAAAATATATGCTCGATAATTGAAACGATAAATGAATAAATCAATAATTCAGAAAATAATTGCATGCATCATTTAAATCAAAGGTCCACACACAGTATATGGCTAACGTGGCACCCAAGCGTAAGGATCCTCATCGAGCGATGGGTCGGTACCTCGTCTTGTATACAATTATATTCCGTAAACAACAATCCGACAAATAAATACTATTCTAACGGAACCCCACGTAAACCAACATCTCCATTACTTCTCGGATTCAACCCAAACTTCACCACTAACACCAATTCGTTAATTTAACGGTTTCTTCGGCAGAACCGAGAGAAATCCGACGGTCGGATTCTCTTAAATCAATAATCAAAACTCCCCCCTTTGCATAGTAGAATCTTCAAATCCTCGATTCTCCTTCCACATCTCAAATTGGATCATGAAACTTGGAGGGATTCATCAGCAGAGGATGGGTTTTCGATTAGACCTAGTTTCATCGCCAGATATGGCCGGAATCGGAAGAAGTCGGCTGTTGAAGCAAACTGCTACATTAAACTTTGGAGGTTCGATTTGCAGTTTTCCGGCCAAATCGCCATGAGCTACTACCACAGATGTCTCAAGGAGGAGGAGGCGGTTCGAACCCACCCGGTAGCACGCCGTCAGGTGGCCAGACTGCGGAGATATGCCGGAAAAACGAAAATTGCCAAAGAGAGAAAGGGAGAGAGCTCGAGGGAGGGGAGAGAGAGAGTTACTGCGGTGGTTTCTGGAAATGGAAACCTACCACAGTAACTTCCATTTATATAGAAACTTACTTCAAATAGTAACTTTAGTTTTTCAGCTATAACTTTCGCATATGAACTCCGATTTATACGTACCACATATGCACGGACTCGGTTTAACGTCCTCTACGACTTTCATGAAGAAAATTTTCTCAAAAATGATCCGAACAAAAGGTAGACTTTTTGGTTCACTAAAAGTATCGAAACGAAGTAAAAAAGTGAAAGTAATTGTTGTTTATCGTCTAAATGACTAGTAAACAAGTAAATTGAGATACAGGACGTAACAAAATTAACTTGAACAAAACCTAGGTTGGCAAACTGACACTAAGGTGAAATCTAAGGTAGCAATTAGAGAAAGGGATTCTCTAATCATCAATGTAGAGAATCCCTCTCATGAGATTGTCTCTGATTATAGTTATGTCCATGAATCAATACTGGAGGATGCTCTGATGTTTGAAATGATTCCAGAGAACAAAGAAATCTCAATGGATTATGAGAGTGTATGAGTTGATGGAAAGATCTTCCATACACATTGATGATGTATTTGCATACACTGTTGCTCAAGAAATCATAGAGCACGATAATATCGAACCACACTCTGTTGCAGAATGTCAACAAAGAGCAGATTGACTAAATGGAAAGAAGCAATCCAGGCAGAACTAGATTTTCTGGCAAAGAGACAAGTATTTGGTCCGGTAGTGCTAACCCCACTAAGTGTAAAGCCTGTAGGACATAAATGGGTCTTTTTCAGAAAGCGTAATGAGAAGAATGAGGTCCTAAGGTACAAGGCTCGCCTTGTGGTGCAAGGTTTCTCACAACGCCCTGGAATTGACTACGAGGAGATATACTCTTCCGTAATGGATGTTATAACGTTCCGCTACTTAGTTAGTTTGGTAGTTTCTGAAGGACTGGAAATACAGCTCATGGATATGGTTACTGCATATCTCTATGGGGATCTTGATTAAGAGATATATATGAAAGTGCCTGATGGCCTTACATTACCCAAGTCAAGTGACTCTAAACCACGGAGTGCGTTTGCAATTAGGTTGAAACGCTCACTTTACGGATTGAAACAATCTGGGCAGATGTGGTATGCCCGTCTAAGTGACTGGTTAATTGGGAAGGGATATAAGAACGATAAATTATGCCCTTGCGTATTCATAAAGAAAACAAGTTCCGGATTTGCAATTGTAGCTGTATATGTCAATGATATAAACATAATAGGTATTCTTGATGAAATAAGAGAAACCGCAAGCTATTTGAAATTCGAATTTGAGATGAAGGATCTTGGGAATACTCGATTCTGTCTAGGCCTTGAACTAGAACACCAAGTTTGTGGAATACTAATCTACCAGTCTGTGTATATCTAAAAGATGCTCAGGCGATTTAACATGGACAAAGCGCATCCTGCTAGCACTCCCATGATCGGTCGAAATTTGGATGTAAAGATCGAAAGATCCATTTTGTCCAAAAGAAGATGACGAAGAGGTGTTTGGAGCTAAAATTCCCTATCTAAGTGCAATAGGCGCATTATTGTACTTAGCCCAGTGCACTCGACCAGACATTGCATTCTCAGTGAACTTGTTAGCTAGATTTAGCTCAGCGTCACTGGAATGGTATCAAGAACATACATTTTCCGATACCTAAAAAGAACCATTGACTTGGGACTGTTCTTTCCCTACAGAGAGACAAGAGGGACCGCAGATGGAACTGCAATTCCTAAAGGAAATGTTGATGGCAAAAGCGCCACCCACTACACCGAGACCCCAAATAATGTTTTGGTTGGTTTTGCTGATGTTAGGTACCTCTCTGACCCACATAAAGGTTGTTCCCAAACTGGTTATGTATTTACCATTGGCAACAAGGGGATATCTTGGAGATCAACCAAGCAAATCCTTGTGGCTACCTCCTCGAACCACTCTGAGATCATTGCTCTACAGGAGGCGGTTCATGAGTGTATATGGTTAAGGGCTATCATTACACATATTCGAGGGACTAGTGGTTTGAATTCTACCACTGAAGAGCCTACTTGCATTTATGAAGCAGCTTGCATCGAATAGATGAAGCTAGGACATATCAAGGGTGATAATACAAAACACATATTGCCAAAGTTTTTCTACAATCAGCAACAACAGACTCTCCTCAAGATTCCAGTGAATCAAGTAAGGTCTGAAGAGAATGTGGCAGATTTGTTTACCAAATCATTACCTAAGGTCATATTTGAGAAACATGTGAAAAACATAGGAATGCGAAGACTTTCCAAGCTCCCTTGACTGATGTAAGGATCAGAAGGAGGTGTAGACTTCAGGGGGGTCTAACACACACATGTCATCAACAAATGTAATAGGTGCGTTGTGCTCTTTTTCTACGACGAAGGTGTATTTTTCCCACAGGGTTTTTATTTGTTAATGCTCAAAGTCCGGCGGTAGCCGAACCTTCGTTTAATGCGGGTCCGGTGGGCGGACCGCTACTCTGTAGACTCGGTGATCTTCGCTAGCTGTCAAATGAAAGACAGGGCGTCAGAGGGAGACCGCGTTGGGCGGTCTTCACTTCTCCGATGCCTAAGTCAGTCGATGTATATAGACAGCATAACAATAAATGAGTAGTAAATGCGTAATTAATGAGGAGAGAGGAGAGAACCTTTTATAGGTGAGGAGAAGGCTGATCTTCTCCTTGTTTTCGATGTGGGACTGATGTGCTTCAGTTCCCAGCGTCAGGAGCTTCTGATGCTATCTTGGCACGGCGCGTGGCGGCGCGTCAGCGGTGATCTGGGGGTGATCCGAGGCTCAGGCGGTAGCTCGCCTGGCAGTGTATCCGTAGGCTACTCCTTTGGCGGGAATTTGTACCTCTGGCGGTACAATGAGCATAGCCCAATATAGCTAATTATGCTTGTAAATGTACATGTATGTACATTATTGTTGCTTGGCAATGTTTTTAGTGAGGCAACAATTCATGCACCATTTCATCTTTGACTTGGCACAAGGGGGAGTGTTAAAGGAAAACACGTTATGTGTCTTCGTCTTTGTCAAAGTAAAAGACGAAGAGGGAATTAGGAAATTAGCGGTTACAGCTCAATCCATCTATTATTGTCATTATTGTAATTGCTATTACCATTGTAATCCTCACCCTATATAAAGTGACTATCTAATAAAATGAGTAGACTAATTTTCTCCATTTTACTTTTACAGATAGGAGGTGTAAAAAGCATAGGAGGTCAAGTAAGTAAATTTGGAGGCTCCAATAGAAAAACTCTTTGTGTTTATCTTTTATATCTGTAGTATACTTGGCCTTTATTATTCCTTGATATCCTTCTGTTTTTCTTTATATACCAATTTAGACTATATCGGTTTCCACAATATCCAGTGCCTTTTTTCTGCCTTCATTTCCCTTTTATTTTTCTCATGACATGTTGCATTATATTGGTATAATTATATTTGTATAATTGCTATACCCGATTACTTGATGAACAATTAATATATTACTGCAATTAATATTTTAAATAACTACAGTAACTTATTATTTTTTTTTTTTTTGACTTTGTCAAGGGGAACCTAAAGGCTTCCTAGGCCCAAGATAAATCCCATTCGGCACATGTGAAATGCTCCAATTGTGCATTGCAGCACAGTGCCTGGCCACTTTGACAGCTTCGGGGTTCGAACCTAGGTTGGGGAGCACACCCAACTAGGCAAGAACCACTAGGCCACTTGCAGTAACTACAGTAACTTAAAAAAAATAAAATTATTATTGTTATTAGTGCATATTCGCTCACTTGGTTTGGTTGTATTCTATTAGTTAATTCATATTCATTATACCAACTCCTTGTAATAATCACCAGTTCACAACCTTTCTAAGCGTTTACTCTCTAGTCTCTACTTTGGTAGAGGTGGGCAAAGCGAAACACAAAGGGTACCAATCCCAACCCCAAATGGACTCCATTGATGTGTTCATGCAAGTCCCAACATCGATAAGCGCTTATTTAGAACAAGAACTCGATAAGCGCTTCAACGTCCTCAAGCTCTGGACTGTCCCTAACAAAACCCAGTTCATCAAGGACAACTCCAGTTCCATCCGAGCCATCGTCGGCCACGGCGGCGCTGGAGCTGATGCCGAACTCATCGACAGTCTGCCCAACTTGGAGATCATCTCCAGCTTCAGCGTTGGGACGGACAAGATTGATTTGAAGAAATGCAAGGAAAAGGGTATTCGGGTCACCAACACACCCGACGTGTTGACCGATGACGTGGCTGACATCGCCATCGGGTTGGCGCTGGCGGTCATGCGGAGGCTGTGTGAGAGTGACCGCTATGTCAGGAGTGGGCAGTGGAAGAAGGGTAACTACAAGTTGACCACAAAGGTTCCTTTTTTGTTCTTTCACTGTTTTATTGGTTGTTGTTGGATTTGAATTCAATTGGATTGTTTGCTTTGCTAATTTGCTTGTTTGGTTGTTCTTATAGGCAACTGTTGAAGTCAACTATTGTCACTGTGCTGTGTTAGTTGGGTTTATTGGAATTCCCGGTTCATGATTGTGGTAAAACGTTGACTAATTGTTAACATAGAAAGGACAATTATGAGAAATCAGTAGTCAGGGGCAAGAACAGTGCTTGTGCAAATTAGTAGTCGGTCAAGGTTGCTCACTGAAGATGTCTATGTTGCTATTAACAATATGTGTGTTATTAGGCTTTTCATTTTCTACCATGAACTTTTATTGTTCTGATGTAAGGATTGCATCAACCCAGCAAGATATATTAAGGGTAGTTGGTGTCGGTTAATATAGTGATATGTAATGTACATTTGGTTTGTGAAGAAATATTACTTTGGAGTGGATTGTGCATTGTTTTGTGTAGTGTGTGAAATAGACAATGCAAATTAAATTTCATGTTACCCAAATTCTTGAAATTACATGGTAGAGTTGGTGCTTGTTTCTCTGTTTTCTTTGCAAAGGTGATCGATATTGGTTGAACCTGGCATTTCTCTAATTATTCTACTCTTCTGTGTGTTGCTTTGTGTTTTTACTACTGCTGTGGAGTTTTTAGTGCTCAATCGTTTGTGTGATTGCTTCTGCATTTCTACCTTTCATGTAGAAAAATGCTGCACAGTTGGATTTAGGACCTTTGGAGCTTTTCTTTTAGCTGCTTTTGGCGATATAGCCATGTTAATGGAACCATAAAATGGAAAGTCTTTAAGATTACCATTTCTGGATGCCCAAGGTGTTATTAGGGTAGTTTGGTTGTAATATATTTCTGATAGATATTAGTGTCATATATTGATAGTTTCAAGTTACTAGCCTTTGATTATGCCTCCAAGTTGTATATTTGCTAGAAGAACTTTTTAAATTGGACATAGTAGTAGCTTTCATATAAAATGTCAAGAACTTTTTTGCTTTACCGTTTTGTCTTCCTGGTATAGATTGTTTCCCCGTTTGTAATATTATTTTTATTCATTTCAGTTCACCGGAAAAACAGTTGGTATCATCGGTTTGGGAAGAATCGGCAAAGCAGTTGCCAAGAGAGCTGAGGCTTTTAGCTGCCCCATTGCCTACTTCTCCAGAACAGAAAAACCAGAATTGAAGTACAAGTATTATCCTACTGTTGTGGAATTGGCCTCCAACTGTGATGTTCTAGTTGTTGCGTGCCCACTCACTGAAGAAACCCGCCACATTATCAATCGTGAAGTCATTGATGCATTGGGGCCAAAGGGTGTTCTCATTAACATTGGGAGGGGTCATCATGTTGATGAGCCTGAGTTAGTATCTGCACTGCTAGAAGGCCGATTAGGTGGAGCCGGCCTTGATGTGTATCAAAATGAACCAGAAGTACCAGAGCAGCTGTTTGGTCTTGAAAATATGGTGCTCTTGCCTCATGCAGGAAGTGGTACTACTGAAACTCGCAATGCAATGGCTGACCTTGTTATTGGGAATCTTGAGGCTCACTTCTTGAACAAACCATTGCTGACCCCTGTGGTTTAACAGTTTGAGCATCAGTATATAAAGTCCATTGGAGGCATCACTACCGCACTACTGTCTTCTTCAATAACTAAAATCATTGTTTCTGGAATGGAAAACTCATGTTGAAACAGCTGATTGATACCTGTCCACTATTGAAATTATATCATGGCATTTAAAAATATATATTTGGCTTCTTGGTTTAGTGATTGGTTGCATTGCACTCACTCATCCATCTATTTCAAAGCAAACTAACTTATAATTTGATGAGCAAAGGATGATTTTGGATAAATATACGAAGATTGCTGCTGTAAATGGAATTAGTTGTGGAACGAGAACAGAGAAAACACAGCAATAAGACCAAAATTCTTTTCATGTTTTTTATTTGGATTAAATTCTGCTTACTACCCTGTAATTCTGCTTACGACCCTGTACTTTCAGGGGTTCATCAGTTCAGTCCCTACACTTCTAATTTAATCAGAAAAGTTCTCGCACTCTTCAATTTCATCAAATCGATCAATTTCCTCATCATTCCGCCAATTTCTACTGTTTAGGTGCTGACGTGTCCGGACGCCGTCTGATCTGTCAGATTTGTGGGACCTTCCCACATGCAAAATTCCCAAAATGCCCATAGACTATGAGAGTGAAAATGGGGGTTCATCATGATTGCTACCAACTTCCATATCACTCTCACTAAAACCATACCCACGGACCAAACATGGTTGCTTGGCCAGCAATTGCTGCTTCAACACCATCTTCCTCAGCGATTCATCGCTGTGTTTCTTAACCACCGCCTTCCCATCCTCCACCCGGGTGGCTGCAGGGGTATTACTCCGCGCAACGTGTTGTAGATCGGGATGCTGCACCGTCGTCCACTCCATCGAAGATTTCTTTCACCTGCAAATCCAGCACCCGAGATCCTAGTCGTGATCGTGAATCGTTGACTGTGGAGAAAAGAATTGGATCAGAAAAAGGAGCGGAAGGATTTAGATCTTGATTGAATTTGAAGAGAAGAAAATTAGAGTTACCTGAAGGGAAGTGAATTGTTGATCGTTACTCAACTCTTCGGCTCACTCTCGACCATGCTGCGGACGTCGTCGTCGGAGTTGACGGGTGGGCGGCACAGGAGCTCGATCCGGAGTCGGGGAGTTGGGGGAGAGATCGGAAATCTTCGACTGGAGCTTGGAGAATGCAATGGTCCGGTCGATGGAGATGATCCGGGTCTCGCTGCCGACGTAGCAGAGCTTCCCAGACGGTGGTCGGGGGTGGAATGCGTCGTTGGAGCTGTAGACGAGCTTGAACTTCTTGGGCTGGGTGTGGTTGGTAATGAGCTTCCGATTTGGATTTGGGAAGAACGAAATTTTGTAGAAGAATGAAATTTTGATTTGGGAAGAGATCTATATCTTTGGTTTTGATTTTCATGTTGGGTTTACATGCATCTTGATTTGAATTTTGTTCAGATTTGGTTTTTCTGCATCTTAGTTGAATCTAGAGGACTCATCTCAACCAAATTGGGTTAATTCGCACACCCAAATACTTAAATTTTCTAGGTTTGCTGTGAGCATGATCTTTGGCCGCGAGGGAGGACATTGATGAGAGGTTGAAGAATTAACCCATACCCCCTCTTGTTTATCAGTCTCTCTCTCATCTTCTTCCGGCCATGTTGATCGGTGGAGGAAGTGAGGAACCATAACTAAGAGCTGAGAAGAAGAAGAAGAGAAGACGAGGTTCTGGGGAATTAGGTGCTCGGGTGGGAAAGGGGAGGGAGATATATTGGAGGGGTAGCTTGGGAATTTTGCATGTAGGAAGGTCCCACAAATCTGACAGATCAGACGGCGTCCGGACACGTCAGCACCTAAACAGTAGAAATTGGCGGAATGATGAGGAAATGGATCGATTTGATGAAATTGAAGAGTGCGAGGACTTTTCTGATTAAATTAGAAGTGCAGGGACCGAACTGACGAACCCCTGAAAATACAGGGTAGTAAGCAGAATTTAATCCATTTTATTTTTATTTTGTGTAGAGAAATGCTAGCAACCTTCCCCTCCAACATTCCTCTTTCTACTTTTTCTTTTCATTGCTCGCCACGTGTATTCCACTATCCTTAAAAATCAGATAATTAATAGGCAAAAAAGACACATTTTCAATTTCCCTCTCTACCCCTATTTTTCTTCACCTACAATAATTTTCACATTTATCAATTTCTTCTTTTTCTTGTCTTCATCTGCATTAATTTTCACATTTATCAATTTTTTTTCCATAATTTTTTTTTTCTATTGACATAAGCATATATTCTCGTGTATTAGCGATCAACAATACTTCATTCAATTTCTTCTTCTGCGTTCAATTTTACCATCGGGGATATCCATAAAGATTTCTTCTTTGACATTGTCACTGCCATCCATGTTTCTGACTGCCATTACTCAACAGCCTAACTTTGAAGCAATGGAACATGTCTAGAAAAGTTGTCAATGCCGTAAAGGAACCATCAAGGCATCAAGCATTTTGAATTCTGACATGCTGTAATCTTATTCTATTCTTTTTTGGTAGGATATGTAAGCTTTTAAGCCTTTTCATCCAAAATAAAGAATTGAAATAGAGCAGGGCCTAATAAGCTTGATAATAAAGCAGTAATAGCATACTTATATATACTGGTATAGAAAACGTGAAAATACTAATAGAGCACAACCTGCAACATCCTCTAACAAAAGGCTTTGAAATGAAAAATGGTGCAAATACTAATCAATAACAGAGGAATCAAGGAGAAAGTAGAATTTATGTCATGGCTATAACAATTGATTAATAATCATGAAGAATAGTACTATTAATTAACACATGATCAAAACCAGTTCAGTGATCGATACAGGTAGCTTTCCCAAACAAAAACTAATCAATTTTGCTCCCTTATGCTGCAAATCCAACTTTCTTCTTTTGTGGTGCCACAAATTGTAGAGACGTAATGCTGTACAATTGCATACTGCAGGTAGCTTTCCCAAATAAAAACTAATTAATTTTGCTCCCTTATGCTGCAAATCCAACTTTCTTCTTTTGTGGTGCCACAAATTGTAGAGACGTAATGTTGTACAATTGCACAAATGGTAGATTACACAAATGATTGATTACATAATTTCAAAAGCATAATTCTCTAATCCTAATACGAATCAGAAACATAATTTCATATTGATTTTTCTAGCCTACTCCTCAACGATTAACTATTGTTCATAATCTAATGTAATCATAGGTTTTATTACAAAAAGAAGAAGAAGAAGAAGAAGAAGAAGAAGAAGAAGAAGAAGAAGAAGAAGAAGAAGAAGAAGAAGAAGAAAACCTGAATATTTAGATTAGTTGCCTTTGAAAACCACCGCTGCTTGCGAACCCGGTGAAGAGAAAAGATGGAGACTGGAGGACGACATCAATGAAAGTTAAAGAGTTCCAGTTCCACAACGATTCAAAAAAAAAAAAAAAGGAAGAGAAGTTGATAAACGTGAGAAGACTGAAGAGTTTTAATACTGTTAAAACTTAAAAGTAAGTAAATAGGGGTAGAGAGGGAATAAATTGAAAAGGTGTCTTTTTTGCCTATTAATTATCTGATTTTTAGGGATAGTGGAATACATGTGGCAAGCAATGAATGGAAAAACAAGAAAAAAGTTGGAAAACCACCCCCCCTCCCCCCCCCCCAGAAAACAGTTCTTAAGTTATACACTCTAACTTTGATGTTAGACTATTTCTACATTAATTATGACTTGACGGTATGGAATGTGTCACATTTTAGGTAAATCAAGAAATACAGCATTCTAAAAAGTCTACGTAAAATTAGGAAAGACCATTACTGGTAAGAATTTGAAAAACCAAACTTTCTCAGTAGTCAAATCTTGAAGATTCTTTTGCATGTAAATAAATTGTGTTATGTCTAAGATTCAAGCTCCTAATCAAAATAATACAAGGTTTGTAGTTTTGTAGCAAGCTAATTTTGATCTGGTCTAGCGTCTATGTCTACACTAACTATGACTTGACCATATGGAATATGTCACATTCTAGGTAAATTAAAAAAAATACAGCATTCTAAAAAGTCTCTGAAATTAGAAAAGACCATTACTAACAGGAATTTGAAAAACCAAACTTTCTTAGTAGTCAAATCTTGAAGATTCGTTTGCACGGAAATAAGTTGTGTTATCTTGAAGATTCAAGCTCCTAATCAAAATGATACAAGGTATGTAGTTTCATAGTCAATTGCTACAATACTCCAAGAGGTGAAATTTATGATTCTCATTTTTCTTTTGGACTAATTATGAGCTATTGGTGTACATACTAGCGCATACTTGACTGTCACAAGGTTTCATACCACTACCAGACCCCGCAGGACCACTCAAGTGCCAGGTTCAGTGCCTGGACCAGTACCTAGCCGGGTGGTGGTTATAATGGGCGGCACCTTGGGTGACTCCAAGCAACTCTCAGCTTGGCAGGGCTCCCCAAAGTATGCATCAGAATTGCTATCAGAACCTATCAACAGGGGAACTGCATCCCACATCAAAAATATGGAAAAACCCTTTCCTTGCTGAGAGTACGTATATAAACAAATCTCAACCACCTTCACAAGGGTAATAACTTCTGATCCCATACTGTTACTTTGCCAAATTATATACATAGTCTTACTTAAGCATCGGAGAGGCATAGACCGACCAGCTCAGTCTGTACCTCTGATATTGTGTATTTTCTTGAACAGGGTCCCGGAGTTACTTTCCTATCCGCCAACGGGTACAGCATTTTGCCAAGCTACATAGGAGAAACCAGTAGAAACAATTGGTTGTTATTGTTGTTGTTGTTGTTTTTTTTTTTTGTCCCGGCAATTGTGACCATCTAAGTTCGATTCTCACCAATACCAAAACGGTCAATCCAAGAGGAGATTGTGGAGTTTCGTTGGTAGGACGATTGTTAAAATGAGTTGTAAATACCATACATCAGCCAAACAAATCGAGCATTGACTAATGCATTGCACAAATAGTGAGGACTTTTGTGTGACAGAAATTTGAATTATTTTCTATGTGATGTACCCCAATTTTTTTTTTTTAAATAAAGAGGTTTGGAATGGAGTCAAGCTGGAAGGCTCATGCCTCATCCCCATGCCCGTGTTATTATTTATTAATCGTTGTTACATTGGGGGATGTGTATCTATACCACCCCCAGCAAGCATATTTGCATTACAACAATTATCCTCATATAGGATATCCTGCAAGAAAGCAGGAGCCTCCACTAAAGAAATATCAACAGAATGATCTAAACTAGCAAAGTGAGCTAAAATGATTGACTACACTATTTACTTCTCGATAAACATATCGAATTCTAATAAAACTAAAGGTTTGCATATAATCTTTACAATCATCAAGAATCCGACACTACAACAAAAGTCCTCATTTCCGACGAAAATTTCCGACAGCACAGAATTGCCCTCGCAAAAGAACTCTTTTTCCGACCACCAAAAATGGTCGTCGGAAATGTTCTATCAAAATATATTTTATTTTCGACGGATAATATGCTGTAGGAAAAGAGTTCCAATTTCGTCGGAAAAACAAAAAAAATGGCGGGACCTTTTGGCGCTAGTATTATTTTCGATGACATTTTGTATCGTCGGTAATGGTAGACCTATTTCCGAGAGGCAGTTGGCTTTGTCGGAAATGATTTCTTAATTTCGAGGGCAACAAAGTACCCTCGCTAATGAACAAATTATTTCCGACGGCTAGTGACTCTTGGAAATATTTCTCTAAATTGTATTATTTAATTTTTATAAACATATTATGTCAGAGAGGAGAATTGAGCATAAGATCTCTAACTTTTCAAAATTAATTTTACCATTTTTTCACAGGTTACTTGATGATTATATTATTAGTTTATTAGATTTGATGCATTATATGTTAAAGACAAAACGATTTTATTATATATTGGTTACAAGGTAAGATCGAATAAATCTCATAATATATATACATATACATATACATATCATATACAAGTACATATTATATATATATATGTTATATATGAGTCTCATAGTTATATATTCATGATACATATTTGTGTATTGGATTTATATAAGACTTGATCGATCGATCATGCTAATTGGGAGGTTCCGCCCTAACCCAATATTATTAGTTGCGGAAGTAGATAAGAGATCATCTATGGTAAATCACGATAATGCTAATTGGTAGATTCCGCGCTAACCAGGGTGCTAACTATAAATTCCGCCCTATATAGATAAGAGACCATGCTAACTAGGAGATTCCACCATAAACCCTAAAAGTAAATCATGATTATGACTATCTTAACAATCGTCAATTGTGCTGAAAACTTGTATAAGTAATATACTCATGAAGACCTAAAATTGAATAGTGGAGATGTCCATACATATAATCGAAAAGTGAGTTCATAAGAGATCTCTTAAAATGGCCAAAGAAAAGATCTGTTAGTGAAGGATCACATACATACTACTATCGAAAAGTACTGTTACATAGTACTATTCATTATCGATCACATACATACTACATATATAGTACGACTATCCCTCCACACATATATGCATTCGTATACAGTAGACATTAAGGATGTTACTTTTTGTTCGGCTTCGATTTTGAGAAAATTTTTTTGAGAGAAGTCGTAGAGCACATTATACCGAATTTGTGAATACGTGACATGCTTAAATCGAATTAGATATGAATAAGTTACGGTGTATGGAAGTTTATTTCTCGTTGAAGATTTCGGGAATTTGTTATGGGAAAAATCGACTTTTCCTAATATTACGTATTTAGACAAATTAACCCTAACAGCCCCTCATTTTTTCTATCTTCTTTCTCCGGGCCGCACGACCCTTTCTTCTCCCTCTCTCTCTTTTCCCCGACCTCTCTCATTCTCTCTTCCCTCTGCAACCACCGGGAAATGCCATTCCCGGCCGCCACTGTTCCTCCTTCCCCTTCGAATTCCGGCTGCCATCTCACTACACCGGCAACATCTCTACACCGGCCATATCCGAGCTGCACGAACACCATAGATGGAATCTGTGTTTTGGAGGACTCGAATCTGCAGGTTTGAAATGTGGAGAAGACGGAGATTGCTGGGTCGATTTCTATTAGAATCAAATTGGGTAAGGGTTGTGGCAAATTCTGTTTTTTCGTGGTGTTGAATTTTGTTGGTTTCAGGAGCGTGGAGCTGGAATCGGGTTGGACCATGCTGCTGAGTGGGAATGAGAGGCTGCCTGGTGCTGTTGTGCTGCTAGGGAGAGGCTACTTGAGAGGTTGAGAGGAATGTCTCATTCGGAAACCAGGTTAGTCTCTTTGTATGCTCTCTAAATTTTTTTAATTTAGAGCTAATTTCAATGGCAGATTGGCAATTACAATGAACATGTTTAGCAGTTAGCTTAATTGCAATTCTTACTATTATTCTAATCTTGCGTAGTTATATGAATATGAACCAAGTAAGATGAGTGGATTTGCTGGATATCTGCGGCAACTGTCCTGCAGTACAGCCTTCTTTGGTATTTCTTTTTCCTGACTTATTGACCTCCAAATGACCTGAATTTTTGATATATTTTACTTCTGTTAGTTAGTAAAGGATTTTGAAAGTTTCATGGCATTTCGACATAAAGTGAACGTTCTGTGAATTTTCCAAGTTTGGTCTGTAATTGAAAAAGTTTCAGAATTTATAGAAGTTCTCTGATTTTCTGTTGAGATTTGAACTTCTATTTGAATCATTAAGTTCTGGTTTATCACATTTTTTAAATTGATAAACAGATAAGATAGAAGGCTAGCTGTTTCAGGATTTCCAAAACTAGTATAACTAGAACTAAAGTGTGCCACATTTTTGAATGAGTGGCCTAGTCACGGATTGTGAGAGTAGTAGGGATCCTTGTGACTAAATCAATTGCTCGGGGAATCAATGCAGGAGATGTTGAAGCTTTGGGACGCAGGGATCTACACCTGGCAACTTCACCAAGAAGGTAAAGCCAACTTCACCTCTGAATTTTTGAAGCTGTAAATGTTCTAGTTGGATTTCCTTAATTTGATTGTTGTTTGGCAGAACTTGACTGGAAATAGATGTTTATCTGAGGCCAAAGTCAATAAGATTTGTAAAGCTGCTGAGAAGATAGTAGTTAGTGCTCAATTTCTTCTTAATATCTAGATGCAATTGAAATCCATGTTCTGTTCTTGATTGAAAATCTGCAGAAGTATCTTCTAGGAAGATGTTATTTTGTTGTATTACTTTGAAACTCCATTCAAATTTAATCTAATGAAATGCAGTTAAGGAAATACCTTATTGTTTAATCTAATGAAGTATCTTTTTTTGTTTTTTCCTCCTGGTACATTGTTGATATGGGAGTGTCTTCTTTAATTTAAATTAGGTATGTTCATACTTTACAATAGGACAATATTGCAACAGATTCAAGTGCACACCATGATGAAGATGGTATTGATGAAGATGGTGCTGAAGATGTTGCTGATGAAGATGATGCAAACTCTAATGAGGACTTCTATTAGATATATTGTTAGCTTCCTTGCTTAAGAATGATTGTGTTATAAATACCAAATTTTGAATATTTATCTTTTTCTGAACATGTATGAATGATTAACTATGTTTCTTCTAATGCCATTGTTTTTTATGAACATTTAATTGTCTGCTTGTATATTTAATAAAAAAATTATCTTGATTCATCTACCTCTTACAATTAGGTTAATTGACAATTAAATTGAATGGGAGGAAAAACGAATAAATCTCATGGAAAAACATTTCCGACCACTAGATTATAATTTTTTTTCGACAGGAAATATCAATTTTCGAGGAAAATATGACCCTTGTAACTTATTCATTTTCGATGCCAAATAGTCGTCGGAATTAAATATTCTTATCGAAAATAGTTTTTTCCGACCACTACTATTTGTCGGAAATAAGTCCTTGGAAAAAAATGGATTGGCTAGCAACCAATTTTTTCCTACAAGCAATGAATTATTTCCAACAAACATCTTTTGTCGGAAATAATATTTGTCGTCGTTGAGGAGTGAGAATTCCGACCACCGACAAGTTATTTACGACCACGTCTAGTCGTCGAAAATATATCTTTTTCCAAGGGTTGGTCGGAAAAAGACTATTTCCGATGATATTTTTTCCGAGGACCACCGACGGCACCTAGCCGTCGGAAATAGCTTTTTCCAACGGGAAAAGTGGTTTTTCCGACCAAATCGCACCCTTGGAAATGACTATTTTTGTTGTAGTGCGATTAACCTCTCAAGTACTCTAAACATGGTGATTGAGGGCAGCGACAATAACAGATGAGTCACTTCCAATCTCTACCTTCTTCCAGCCCTGGTAAATGGCCATCAGTATCCCTCTGCTTTACAAGCTCCTGCTCTACAAGCTCCTGCTCTACATGCTTCTATTTCAGCAGAACTCATCTGGGGGAAAATCTAGACCATGCTCCTCTGAAATTACCTACCTCATGTCCTCATCACGCACCATTTGACCATTACTCCTACACCACCATTCACCGATCGAGTCACCTTTAAACGCCTCGTTAACAATAATTTTTAGCCTTCCGTACGAGGGGAAATTCCCACGTTGCAGCGATCCTTCTGCCACGATTATTAGTGGCTTTCTCAGGATGCAAACGCTGGTACTCCCCACCTCACAGCACGCATGCATGTGACGAATGAACCACCCTCCCACAACGTTAGATCATATTGTCCATAAAAGCATGAAGCTCCACCTGCTTCTTGTTCAGAGCTTCCATTACGTCAATAATCCACCCCTGCATGGTTGTAGGCTTGTAGGACGTAGGCCTAACACTACAAGAGAAATTAGCAAAAGCGAGGAATTTCATTGTGACAACCTAAAATTCGTCGCAAAAGCTTGGCAAATACGAGGAAATTTCAGTTGTCGCACATGATCCCATCGGCGACAACCAATTTGTCTCATAAAGTAGGAATTTGTAAGAAATTGACAGTTGTCGCCCATATGACATTATGCGACACCCAATTCCTCGCAAAATATCAATTAAGCGACAATTTCTACCAATTGTCGGTTAATGTTTATGTGACAACTTTAACTTCCTCGCAAAAGATTAATTAGGCGACGACTTCTGTGAATTGTCGCTTAATGTTTATGTGATAACTAGATTTCTGTCACTGAATACTGATTTAGCGACCACTTCTGTGAGTTGTCGGTTAATGATTATGTGACAACCTTACCTTCCTCACTGAAAATCAATTTGGTGACAACTTTATTTGGTTGTCGCTTAATATTTATGTGACAATTTGAATTTCCTCTCTGAAAATCAATTTGGCGACAACTTTAATGGGTTGTCGCTTAATGTTTATGAGACAATTTGAATTTCCTCACTGAAAATAAATTAGGCGACAACTTCTACTAGTTGTCGATTAATGTATATGTGACAACTTTAATTTTCTCACAAAATGCCTATAAGGTGACGACTTTTACAGGTTGTCGCTTGATGATTACATGACAACCTGAACGTCCTCGCTGAAAATCAATTAGGCGACAACTTTTACGAGTTGTCGGTTAATGTTAATGTGACAATTTTAATTTTCTCACAAAAGACCAATTAGGCGACGAGCTCAACGGGTTGTTGCTTAATGTTTATGTGACAACTTAAAATTCATCGCTAAAAACCAATTAGGCGACAACTTCTATTAGTGGTCGGTTAATGTTTATGTGACAACTTTAATTTTCTTGCAAACAACCAATTAAGTGAGGACTTGTACATCTTGTTGCTTAATGTTTGTATGATAACTTGAACTTCCTCGTTGAAAACCAATTAGACGACCACATGTACCAGTTGTCGGTTAATGTTTATGTGACAACTTTAATTTTCTCACAAAAAAACAATTAGGCAACGACTTTTACGGGTTGTTGCTTAGTGATTATGTGACAAGTTTAACTTAGGCTCTGAAAACCAATTAGGCGGCGGTTTATACGAATTGTCATTTATTTTTTGTGCAACTACTCGCTTATTGTTTGAATTTTCTTGTCTGAGATGAAATTTTTTAAGGCATATTTGGGTGAGATGAAATCCCTTTGAGGATATGAAACCTGATTTCATATCCCAAAGGTGTTAGATTGATAGATTCCATACAACGGGGTACGTAACTAGGCTGAGGCATCAGTCCTGCAAATGAACTTGGCTGTATCAGTCATACCTGGCCAATAACAATCGAATCTAATTAGTTTTGTTCTTCTTCTTCCAAACAAGCATATACCCTCCAACAGAACCATCATCCAAAACAGAATCGCAACCAAATCGATAAAGAGAGATTCCAATAATTGATCAAAGTTCCATAATTTCAATGAAATTTAATAAAAAAAACCCATGAAATATGAACAACAAAGAACGAACCTTTCAAAGAGAAGAGTGGGCATTTGAGATTGGGGTTGGGGTTCTAAATCTCATTGAGAAGGGTGGGCACATCTGGTAAATTAGCGGACGAGCTTTCGAAGTCCATCAATTGACAGAAAAATTTCTCCGGAGGCTCCGATGATGAAGGGGCCATGAGAGAGGGGGCACTGTTACCAGGATCGCGGTAAAATTTTAATTAAAAATAAATTACATGTACAACTTTTTAATTAATAGCATGTATAACTTTTTGACGTAAATAACCCTTATACATGTACTATGAAAACTACATTAATTTAAAAGGGTAAACAAGTAAAATTAAAAATTAGAGGTGATTAGGAATTAGGATAGAAAATCTTTTAGATATAGAAGAATCTTCTAATTTTATCAGAAATTCGGAATAGTCATTATCTTAAGAAATCTCTTCACAAAAAACAAAAAGAGGATAAACTAAAAAAAAAAAATCTCAGCATCATCGGAGCTGCAGTATTGCAGAATGGAGGTCTGATCAAGAACACCACCGATGAAGGTCTGATAATAATTCGATGCTTCCATAATTCTATGGTTTCCTTTGAAATCTGTTGGGGATTCTTTTCAGCGAATCATGATTCGATGCTTTCATAGATCTAGAATCTAGATCGTCTGATCAAGAACACCGATGAACTGACGAAGTCTTGATCACCAGTCTTGATTCTTGAAGACTTGACCGTGGACTCCGTCGCGACGGTGCAGTACCAAAAATGTGGCACACCTGTTCGGGGACGAGCCACACTTCCTCCACCTGATCTATGGGGTGATCGACAGAGGAGTGGCATTGGCTATGTGATAAACTCTACACCGATCCAAAATATATTGTATGTATTCTTTACTCCTTTATTTTTTCAAAATATTTTTATTGTTGAATGTTTTTTTAAAAGAAATAATATTACAGTTTTATATATGCTTTGATTAAAAATTTTAGAGTACATAATTAACCTCACAATATTTATAAAGGATAAATGCGAGAAGAATTCAACTAGCCGAAAGAGACAAAGGAGTACGCATCGTGGTGGAGCTATGCCTTTCATTCAACATGCTTTGAGGACAGCCAAGGTAAATTTAATGAGTTTCAAGTGAGTTAATTAAAATGTTATCTTGAATAATTGTTAATTTGGGAGATTTTTTTAAATTGCAGGAGGGCAATCCTTTGTCTTTCATAGACAATTGGGCAGCTATGTATCGAGATTCAAATAGCAATTGGGTTAGTGATGCTGCACGTGATAAATATGTAAGTATTGTTATCAATTTTGTTAAAGTCGTATTAGTTTTGGGAAAATAATTACTATTTAAATATATAAGTAAATAACATATTTATTTTTGTTTTTATATTTTATTTTTGTAGGATCGACTGAAAAATAAGAGAGAAGAGCATAAGGAGAAACTAACCTTGGAGGCACCAGAGGGTACTCCACCAGAATCTGTACAAGTTACTGCGCGTGATGAGATTCTAATCATGGCTGAAGAGTGTGGAAGGAAGGGAAAAAGAGTTCGTGGTTTAGGCTCGTTTCCTCGCATGGAGCTTCCAACTGTTACATCTTCAACAGCTGTGAGTTCTGAGATGAACGTAATGCAAGATAAAGTGAAGAAGCTTGAATCAACTGTGGACACTATGCGGTCACAAAATGCACAGCTAATGACAATGTTGAAGAAGTTCATGATGAATAGCCAAGGTTACTTTGCTGATACAGAAAACATTGACATGAATATCGTAGTACCCAACAGTGAAGAAGATGATGTCTTTGGAAGAGATGAAGACAGTGTCCAAAACAATGGAGATAATTCCGAAATAGAGGATTTGGAGGAAGATTTGTGATTCATAGTTATTTTTAGTAATTTTTGGATTAGGATTTAGCTAGTCTAGCTTGGCAAACAATTTTTCTTTTTATTAGCTATTATTATTTTTGGGTAGAATTTTGTAAACTCTATTTGATTTATGATTTAATAAATCTTTTATTATTATTAATAAATTAATTTTTTAAATATTCAAATTATTTTGAAATTTTTAAATAAATAATTATTAAATGAGACAAACAATCCAGCCTCATTTAAAGTCATTTGCAACAAACAATGATTCTTTTGCATATGTTGCAAATCATTATATGCAACATTATATGCGATCTTGCCTATTATTTTTTTCAACAAATATTTAATCTTGCATTTTATATTTTCGTCAACTATGGTAATTTGACATATCTTTATAAAGATATTGGCGACAATCCAGAGTTGTCGTAAAAAGACTAAATTTCTCGCTTAATTAAATATGCGACACATTTGGGTTGTCGCAACCAGTTGTCGCGTAATGTGTTTTACTGATTGTCAAAAGCGATGAAATAACAGGGTTGTCGTTTTTTCAATATGCAACGCAATAAGTTCCTCGACGAAATTATAGGAGACAAATAAGAAGCCTCGCATATAATTTTCTACAACAAATGCATATGTGTCACATATTAATATATGCAACAAAAATGAAACCTCGCAGTTACTTTTTGCAACAAAAAAAAGTCCCGCATATAAATTTTTGATCAAATATATAAGCCTTGCAGACGGAATATGCAACGTAAACGAGGTCTCGTATATTAGAAATTGTAACAAACATAAAGTCTCGCTTATAGCATTCTGTAACGCACTCACTTGTCTCGCAATATGTCATACGCGAGGAACGAATTGCGTCGCTTATTGAAAATGCAACAAACATCCAAGCCCTGCATATGGAATATGTGACGTAAACGAAGTCTCATATATTAAAAATAGCAACAAATATAAAGTCTCGCATATAGTTTTTAGTAACACACTTGTGTGTCTCACAATTTGTTATATGCGATGAACCAAATGCGTCGCATATTGAAAAAGCGACAACCGTGTAATTTCGTCGCTTTTGACAATCAGTAAAACACATAAGACGACAACTGGTTGCGACAACCCAAAGTCGTCGCATTTTTAATTCAGTGAGAAATTTAGACTTTTTACGACAACTTTTGGTTGTCGCCGATGACGTTTTCTCTTGTAGTAAGGAGCTAAACAGCCAAAAACATGCCGTCGTCACTCACACAATTAGTAAACAAATGAATACATGATTCAATCTCACCCCGACAAAAAGCACAATTAGAAAAAAGATTTATTCTGAAAAAAAAAAAAAAAACTATCAAAAAAATATTTTCTTCTATTTTTACATAATCATCAATTCGGCCAAGCATTAATTCCTTCATCCTACATGGCCAGACGGCGACGTTTGCACTTGCCGTTTTCTCTGACCACCACAAAACACACCCAACATTTTCAGTCAGAGTCCTATAAACTCCAGCTTTTCACAAATCACAGCTTCTCCAAACCTTTTGGGAGGCGCTAAAACCCAAAAGCAACCGAAACCCAGATTTCAAATCCCCCAACAATGGAGTCCATAGGTGTTCTCATGCCAATCCCAATGTCCCCCTACTTAGAACAAGAGCTCGAGAAGCGCTTCAACCTCTTGAAGCTCTGGACCGTCCCCCACAAGGCCCAGTTTGACTTATTAATGATCCCATTTGACTTATTAAACATGGATAGATTTTCAACACAGTTCAAACTACCCAGGAGTACTTCATTATGTAGGATAAGCATTCTCTTGAGTGTCTTCATGCAATGGTGCAGAGGACCGAGGAAGAAGAGATTATAGAAGTATCTTCAGTGGAGTGATTGGGATTCTTACTGCCTTGTTCCCTTTAAACCTGGCCTTCGGACACACCAGATTTCAAGCAAGAGTACAAGAAATAGACTCGGTCCTCATTGTTGTTTTTGTCTCTCCAGCCTTTTTGCGAGTGTTGCAGAGTTTTTCTATTTTGGTAATTTATAATGGTTATTTATTTGCAATAGTTGGATATATGAGATCCGATGGTTGTAAATTAAATAACTACAGTAACTTTCTTTTTACCATAAAAATGATCCCAAAAAAAAATTTCAACATTATTTTTGTTTTTTTTTTTAAAAAAATATTGTTATTATTGTTATTGGTGCATATATTCGCTCACTTGGTTTGGACCGTTTGGTTGTATTCTATTAGTTAATTCTTTTATCCTGTAACTGCCACTATTTTACTTGTTACCAACTCCTAGTAATAATCACCATTCACCGGTTCACAACCTTTCTAAGCGTTTACTTTGGGAGAGGTGGGCAAAGCGAAACACAAAGGGTACCAATCCCAAACCCCAAATGGACTCCATTGATGTGCTCACGCTAGTCCCAACATCGATAAGCGCTTATTTAGAACAAGAACTCGATAAGCGCTTCAACGTCCTCAAGCTCTTGACTGTCCCTAACAAAACCCAGTTCATCAAGGACAACTCCAGTTCCATCCGAGCCATCGTCGGCCACGGCGGCGCTGGAGCTGATGCCCAACTCATCGACAGTCTGCCCAACTTGGAGATCATCTCCAGCTTCAGCGTTGGGACGGACAAGATTGATTTGAAGAAATGCAAGGAAAAGGGTATTCGGGTCACCAACACACCCGACGTGTTGACCGATGACGTGGCCGACCTCGCCATCGGGTTGGCGCTGGCGGTCATGCGGAGGCTGTGTGAGAGTGACCGCTATGTCAGGAGTGGGCAGTGGAAGAAGGGTGACTACAAGTTGACCACAAAGGTTGCTTTTTTGTTCTTTCGCTGTTTTATTGGTTGTACGATGTTGGATTTGAGTTCAATTGGATTGTTTGCTTTGCTTATTTGCTGGTTTGGTTGTTCTTATAGGCAACTGTTGAAGTCAACTATTGTCACTGTGCTGTGTTAGTTGGGTTTATTGGAATTCCCGGTTCATGATTGTGGTAAAACGTTGACTAATTGTTAACATAGAAAGGACAATTATGAGAAATCAGTAGTCAGGGGCAAGAACAGTGCTTGTGCAAATTAGTAGTCGGTCAAGGTTGCTCACTGAAGATGTCTATGTTGCTATTAACAATATGTGTGTTATTAGGCTTTTCATTTTCTTCCATGAACTTTTATTGTTCTGATGTAAGGATTGCATCAACCCAGCAAGATATATTAAGGGTAGTTGGTGTTGGTTAATATAGTGATGTATAATGTACATTTGGTTTGTGAACAAATATTACTTTGGAGTGGATTGTGCATTGTTCTGTATAGTGTATGAAATAGAGAATGCAAATTAAATTTCATGTTACCCAAATTCTTGAAATTACATGGTAGAGTTGGTGCTTGTTTCTCTGTTTTCTTTGCAAAGGTGATCGATATTGGTTGAACCTGGCATTTCTCTAATTATTCTACTCTTCTGTGTGTTGCTTTGTGTTTTTGCTACTTCTGTGGAGTTTTTAGTGCTCAATCGTTTGTGTGATTGCTTCTGCATTTCTACCTTTCATGTAGAAAAATGCTGCACAGTTGGATTTAGGACCTTTGGAGCTTTTCTTTTAGCTGCTTTTGGCTATATAGCCATGTCAAGCAGATGGAACCATAAGATGGGAAGTCTTTGAGATTACCATTTCTGGATGCCCAAGGTGTTATTAGGGTATTTTGGTTGTAATATATTTCTGATGGATATTAGTGTCATATATTGATAGTTTGCCTTTGATTATGCCGCCAAGTTGTATATTTGCTGGAAGAACTTTTTAAATTGGACATAGTAGTAGCTTTCATATGAAATGTCAAGAACTTTTTTGCTTTACCTTTTTGTCTTCCTGGTATAGATTGTTTCCCCTTTTGTAATATTTTTGTTTTCATTTCAGTTCACTGGAAAAACAGTTGGTATCATCGGTTTGGGAAGAATCGGCAAAGCAGTTGCCAAGAGAGCTGAGGCTTTTAGCTGCCCCATTGCCTACTTCTCCAGAACAGAAAAACCAGAATTGAAGTACAAGTATTATCCTACTGTTGTAGAATTGGCCTCCAACTGTGATGTTCTAGTTGTTGCGTGCCCACTCACTGAAGAAACCTGCGACATTATCAATCGTGAAGTCATTGATGCATTGGGGCCAAAGGGTGTTCTCATTAACATTGGGAGGGGTCATCATGTTGATGAGCCTGAGTTAGTATCTGCACTGCTAGAAGGCCGATTAGGTGGAGCCGGCCTTGATGTGTATCAAAATGAACCAGAAGTACCGGAGCAGCTGTTTGGTCTTGAAAATGTGGTGCTCTTGCCTCATGCAGGAAGTGGTACTACTGAAACTCGCAATGCAATGGCTGACCTTGTTATTGGGAATCTTGAGGCTCACTTCTTGAACAAACCATTGCTGACCCCTGTGGTTTAACAGTATACAAAGTCCATTGGAGGCATCATCTTGATCTGGCACTACCGCACTACTGTCTTCTTCAATAACTAGGATCATTGTTTCTGGAATGGCAAACTCATGTTGAAACAGCTGATTGATACCTGTCCACTATTGAAATTATATCATGGCATTTAAAAATATATATTTGGCTTCTTGGTTTAGTGATTGGTTGCATTGCACTCACTTATCCATCTATTTCAAAGCAAACTAACTTATAATTTGATGAGCAAAGGATTGATTTTGGATAAATATACGAAGATTGCTGCTGTAAATGGAATTAGTTGCGGAACAAGAACAGAGAAAACACAGGAATAAGACCAAAATGCTTTTCATGTTTTTATTTTTATTTTGTGTATGAAATCATATACAAGAAAAAAGTGGATTAGTCTGGCTTCGGCTGGGATACCCTGCATATGGTATGTGTGTGTCGCTAACTTCCTAACGCTGACCCCCTCCCCCAACACCACACAAAATCGAAAAAAAAAAAAAAGGTCGATTAATTGCTGAATAAATGTGACCCTAGAAAAACATTTCTTAAGTTAAAGAAAGCCAACAATAAGAATTAAGGAAAACAAATGCGGAAATTATACATAATGCTATGTGTTCTCTGAGATTTCCAATTAGAAATGCTAATGTTAAATTTCTGGGTCACAAGAGGAACTCGATCTAAAGCTAACGTATAGCCCTCGCAAGCGATTTTGCCAAAAAGACCGATAATTAACAATTAACACCATCTTATCCCACATCACAACTTGTTTTTTTAACTGCATATGCATCTTTGGAGTTGTAGACGTAACTAATTGTCAAACCTGAAGCATCATTGGTTATTTATATACACAAAATCTAACTTTGATGTTAGTCTATTTCTACATTAACTATGACTTGACGGTATGGAATGTGTCACATTTTAGGTAAATCAAGAAATACAGCATTCTAAAAAGTCTACGTAAAATTAGGAAAGACCATTACTAGTAAGAATTTGAAAAACCAAACCTTCTCAGTAGTCAAATCTTGAAGATTCATTTGCATGTAAATAAATTGTGTTATGTCTAAGATTCAAGCTCCTAATCAAAATAATACAAGGTTTGTAGTTTTGTAGCAAGCTAATTTTGATCTGGTCTAGCGTCTATGTCTACACTAACTATGACTTGACCATATGGAATATGTCACATTCTAGGTAAATTAAAAAATACAGCATTCTAAAAAGTCTCTGGAATTAGGAAAGACCAAATTACTAACAGGAATTTGAAAAACCAAACTTTCTTAGTAGTCAAATCTTGAAGATTCGTTTGCACGGAAATAAGTTGTGTTATCTTGAAGATTCAAGCTCCTAATCAAAATGATACAAGGTTTGTAGTTTCATAGTCAATTGCTACAATACTCCAAGAGCTGAAATTTATGATTGTCATTTTTCTTTTGACTAATTATGAGCTATTGGTGTACATACTAGCGCATACTTCGGACTGTCACAAGGTTTCATACCACTACCAGACCTCGTAGGACCACCCAAGTGTCAGGTTCAGTGCCTGGATCAGTACCCAGCCGGGTGGTGGTCACAATGGGCGGCACCTTGGGTGACTCCGAGCAACGCTCAGCCTGGCAGGACTCCCCAAAGTATGCATTAGAACTGCTATCAGAACCTATCAACAGGGGAACTGCATCCCACATCGAAAATATGGAAAAACCCTTTCCTTGCTAAGAGTACGTATATAAACAAATCTCAACCATCTTCACAAGGGTAATAACTTCTGATCCCATACTGTTACTTTGCCAAATTATATACATAGAGCTTACTTAAGCATCAGAGAGGCATAGACCAGCAAGCTCGGTCTGTACCTCTGATATTATGTATTTTCTTGAACAGGGTCCCAGAGTTACCTTCTATCTGGCAGCGGGTACAACATTCTGCCAGGCTACACCAGAGAAACCAACAAAAACAATTTGTTGTTGTTGTGTTTTTTTTTTTTTTTTTTTTTTTTGCGGGAATTGTGACCATCTAAGTTCAATTTTCACTAATACCAAAACGGCCAATCCAAGAGGAGGTTGTGGAGTTTTATTGGTAAAACGATTGTTGAAATGAGTTGTAAATACCATACATCCGCCAAATGAATCGAGCATTGACTAATGTGTTGCACAAATAGTGAGGCCTTTTGTGTGACCAAAATTTGAATTATTTTCTACGTGATTGTTTCTGTGTGAGAATACGGGACCTAAAGTAAGAAGCATGATGGAGAGAGAGATTGACACAAGCATGTATAGTGGTTCACCTTGCCCTTGAGGCAAGGCTACGTCCTCTTAGAGATTCTACTAAGAGTGAGGCCAAGTAGCCTTTGTAGTGATACAAGTATGGGGGATCATGGATCCATCCTCTTCTAAGAAGGGGAGGACTTCCTTTTATAGTTAAAGGAAGTCCCATTCTATTCTATATTTCTGATGTGGGACATAATACACATATTTACTTCTCTTGAAGCCTCTTGGAGATCATGGGAGGGTGACCTCCCTACGAGGTACCGGCCGACCTCCACCATAGCGAGGTAGCTCGGGTGTCGGACTACCGGATGCATGTCGTAGATGAGACTAACCATGTCGCGGGGCCCACCTATGATGTCGTTGCCTATGCTTGGCGGTATGTAATATAAGTGATATCAACAAGTCCCCCAAGTCCCTGAGTAAGAGGCGCTTCTTAGTTGGGGAGTTTAAATATGATGCCGCCAAGTATGAGTGACGACCCTGTTGAACGCCATACCCATACTAGTCCCCCAACTCCGTAAGCAAGAAGGGACTGTTAGGGTCTTGTGAAGTTTCCATGGTAGGTTGGTGCCACGGGGCCCATCATCGAGCTAATACCTGCAAATAAGATAAGAGTGTACAAAGAGCATATTGATTGCGCTAGGGCAATCTAGGTGACATTTGAGTCAAATGCATCAAGGTGCATGAATGTTTATATGAGCACTATGCCAAAAAAGCTATCAGACGACAGAAGGCTGATTTTCTGTCGTCTGATTTTTTCAGACAACAAATAAATTAAATGTGTTGTCTGAATACACAAAGAAACCATACTTTTTTCATTTGGAAGATATGGTCAGATTCAGACGACAGATAAATGTCGTTTGAAAAGATTGAAATTTTCTATATTGAACCCTAGCAGAAATTTCAGATTTCCCTCCAACAAATTTTAGGCTTTTCCCTCTCAAATGCCCAAACCATATAGCTGAATAGTGAATGGAGTGATATTCAAACAACACAGCTATGAAATTATGTTGTCTGAATAAGGTAAGTTAAATTTTTTTTTTCTTTTCTTTTTGGCTTAGTTGCGAAAGACTTGCATGTTCAAACATCATGTAACATGTGCATATGCTTTTCAAAATTTGTGGGCCTGTGAGCAATTGGGTTATTTGAATTTGAGTTGATATATGTGTTTTGTTGGTGGCAGGTTTATGGGAGTGGGGGCTTGGCCCCTTGGCATTACTTTCATAGGTTGTATCGCCACAAGTTTTAAACTGTTTAGTCTTTGAGGCATTTAACTTTGGCTAAAGTCTTTGAGGCATTTCCTTATCAATTGATTCGATTTTGATTCGTTCGATTCTTTTTATGAACAAAAATTTGATTTCAGATCTGGATTTTATAGGAGGTTAGATGTAACTAAGTACGGAGGTTGGATGCTCCACTCTGTCTGCCTTCAGAAGGCAACTTTATTTATTTCCCACATATATGGGTTCAATTTCAGAGTAAGTAGTAGCTTTGATTTTTGTCAATCTTCTTTTGTGATGTCTATTGAGTTGTATGTTACAATTCTCTTTCTTGGGTTTTGGCTTGATCAGGAACTGATATAACTCGCTCTCTAACTCTTCTTTTACTTTTCATTTTTCTATTTTATGATGCATATTTAGTATGATGCAATATTGTTCGTGGTGTTCAGTTTTGATTTGGCTTCGAAGAGATTCTAAACCCATGAGCTCCTATGGCTTTCTGACTCTCAAGTATTCTCATGGGTAAACTACATCACTTATTTACACACTCTCTTTCTAATTTTCTTAGTCTCTTCCACCTTCCAATGACTTGAACCTCCTAAAAGCTCTGTTTTCAGGCTTCCAATGAGAAGAATATGCTTGGAGGATCTTTATAAATGACAAAGCAGCTGAGGATAAGGCAGAGGATAAATAAACATGCACGTAGGTTTTTCCTAGACATCACACATATACTTTTCTGCCTTTTAATTCACTGTTTGGTTTGCAATCAATTTCTTATACATGTGATGCTTTTGCATAATATTCTAGTTGTTTCAACGAATTACTCAAGGGTTACCTTGAAGAGACTTGCAGAGCTGCTGTGTCTAAGTATCCATGTTTATAATTTGTATTTATTCCTATAGTAGATACCATTATTATTTTTGCATGTCATGCATTACAAGTGATTGTGTTTGCCTAAGTTCCCCTACCTTGCTCCACATATATTTATTCATTGGTTCTTTATTTTTTCCCATTATTTGTAAGTTTCCACGAGTGTTGGTTTCTGTTTTGTGATTGGTTTTTGTATTTCCTTTGTTGAGAGTACCTGTTGCATGCTGCCCTGTTGTTCAATTACAGTTTTTGGCATGCACTTGGAATATGCTATTGTATTAATTGCTCCAGCTGATAATTGAGTTTCTTGGTTTACTAATTTGTTTAGTTTGTTATTTGATGGTGTCCATATGATAATGGCCTTAAGTTATATCTTGGTTCGAGCACATAACTTAGCTGTATCAATTTCTTGTTAAATCTACATATCATTTATAAACTGGAATTTATTATGTGTAGGATTTTTGCTTATGAAAACTCTAGCTGGAGAACAAGAGGATGATGGACAGCTCTACTAAAGAAATAGAGGACAAGCCTTCTAAGGGCAAGAGAAGAAAGGCTTTGAGGTTAAGAAAAGTGCTGAGCAAGGGCAGATCGTAAGTTTTTCTTGTAGTATATGCTAGTTGCTATTCTGCTTTATTTACATGCATGCAAGAGAAATTTAGTGATAGATTATTAGACCGGGGTAGATAAGACTGCATAGTATAAGGGTTAAATAAGGGGACATGCATTACTTGATTCTTTTCATTATAAACACACCAAGTTGCTCGTTTTGGCTAAGGATTTGCAAACTTTTCATTATAGAAATCTCTATTCTTGCATTAATGCCCCCTCTTTTTATTTATTATTATTATTTTTTCAAATTCTATCTTTGCTCTATTATGTTTTGGCTGATCCAGTAGCCAAATCCAATTAAGTTACTCCAAATGGAGTACTCAAAGAGACTAAACATAAATCTGAACATGTAGCTACCTACAGCAGCACATATTTTCTTATGCCTAGTTGAGTTGTTAAATTCAGGTGATAGTAAAAATTTGCCTTCATACCAGTTATATTTGCTTAGTCATCATGAGCTAAATATGGAATTAACTTAATTAGAGTTTCTATGTGGTGTGCAAAAAAGCAATATATTTATAGAATTATGCTAGTAATGTCATGTATGTTTGGTGCCAATGACAATGTTGTATGCCTTTTACCGTCACATTTATGATCTGTCTTTTGGTAAATGACTTCAGTTTAAGCATGCCTCTTTTTTGGTTTTTTTTTTTTTCATTTATATTTTCTGAGCTGTGTAACTGAATTGTAGATGTAACTGTATTTGACAATGTTACTGAATTGCAGATGGTTTCAATTTTGGCCGCTAGATATATAACAAAAACCTTATAGCAGCTCCATTGAGTACTCTAGTTTATCTTTGTTAATTTCATATAATTGTTTTCAATATATTCTATATATGCAGATTCTTCAAACTCTCAAGCGAGCAATTGGTGTTTGAGTCTGAAATTGGTACGAACCCATCCTTTCATACTCTTTTCTACCAATTTATTCTATTTGGTCATATATACCACCGCCAGCTGAATTAATTTAATTTTGTTTAATCATGCCACCAATTCATGAAAAGGCTTAAATATATTGTTTGTCTTCGTTTTGCTTTCAAGCTTCTGGACATGCCTTTTGTCATTTAGTTTTCAAAATGCAAAGCTACAACGCACCAATTCATAAAGTCAGGATGTCGATCATAATATGATGAAAGGTGCCAGTAATATGGATGCATGAGATACACCTTCTAGTTATACAGAACACCCAATTAACCATATTTGAAGCATCAAAGTTGGAGTGCCTTAAGTAGGTCTCTCTGGCATTCCTTTCATCATTAATTGTGTCTGCTATATATGATGTTGGATATACCCTGCATGAGTTTATGATTTGGAGCAAGTCCATATTTAGTACTTGAGATTGTACCTGATATGATTTCGGTTCTTGATATGGAAAAGTTTAAACATTTTGAATCCATTGAATTTTTGTAATCAAATTCTTTTAACTTTCCTTCATATATAGAGCTTACTGGTGTTTTAGCTTAGAGTTTGAAACTTCCCCCCTTCAGATATATCTTTCAATCTGAATGGTATCGATGGTTTTGTTGGTTAGGGTGATATAAGAAGATCATAAGCCAAAAAGCGTACCAGTTCTGCCATGGATATGAACCCCAATTGATGTCAATGCCTTGGAAAAAAACCCCTCTCTATTCTGCCTTGACTTGACCCCAGGTAACAAACTGAACATGTGGTTTTTTGGTTTTTTTTTCCGTGAAATTTTTGCAGGTATATAGTTTCATTTCAACTTACTGTCTCCTTTATTTCTGCATCATTACATTGAAGGCATTTGCCGACAAATATTTCTGTGCAACCACATCCTATTGAATTGAAGCATAAACGTAATTGTATTTGTCTTCCTCCTGATTCTAACCTCATTAGTGATGTCAAGAATAAGTCTCAAACAAACTTTGTTTTCGAAGATAATCAAAGGGGTTAATTATTCTTCTTCATTTTTTGTTGTTGTTGTTGCTGTTGTTTTCCATATATAAGTGTTCATTCATTGTCTTTATGTGAATATCCCTTTGGTTTTGATGTCCCATTGCAGCTGTATCTTCAAAGTTGTTCTTATTTTAAGGATTTACTCTTCTTGCAGGTTGGTCTGAAAGACCTCAAAACAAAACCAAAAAAAAAAAAAAAACAAGAGAAGAGAACAGGGGAAGAAGGGGAAGAAGAAGAAATTCAGAAGAAGAAACAAAAGTGGAGAAATGAAGAAACTAAAGAAAAGAAGAAGAAGAAGAAGAGAGAGATTATTGAACTGATGTTTACTAAGTTTAGCTCCATTATGGATGTATGTATAGCTGTAGTAACAGATTAATCAAATATTGGTATTTTTATGAATGGATTCCATATTTGATGAATGCATTGGGTGGTTTCCAGATTTACATAATTGTGGCACAATGAGAATACAAATATGTCATCTGAATTAGAAAGCAACAACAAAATGAAATCCAAATATGTTGTTGGACATATCTAAGAACAACAAAAACAAGAAAAAATATGTTGTTACTTGTGCACTCAAACAACAGAAAATTGTCATCTGAAATAAAAAGCAACAACAAAATGAAATCCAAATATGTTGTTGGACATATCTAAGAACAACAGAAACAAGAAAAAATATGTTGTTACTTGTGCACTCAAACAACAGAAAATTGTCATCTGAAATAAAAAGCAACAACAAAATGAAATCCAAATATGTTGTTGGACATATCTAAGAACAACAGAAACTAGAAAAAATATGTCGTTACTTGTGCACTGAAACAACAGATAAATGTTATTGTAGGCTACTAAAGACGATAGATAAATGTAATTTGAACTAAATGCTAATGACAGTTAACTGTTATTGGAATTTGAATAAAACAACACTAAACTGTTATTATAAGTCCATTCAGACAACAGAAATGACCATTTTTCTGTCTTTGGAATAAGCATTAGATCATAGAAATTACAAGGAACTGTTATTTGTTTTCAGATTACATCACATTTATCTGTCGTCTGAATTCACTAATCTCATGTCTTGATTTCATCAGACAAAAGATGACCTAACAAATTTCTGTCGTCTGAAATATAAGACGACAGAGGAAATCTGTCGTCTGATACCCCCAAGAGACGGCACCGTACTAGACAACAGAATTTTTTTTCATCAGACGACAGATCTCCTCTGTCGTCTAATTGCTTTTCTGGCATAGTGGAGATGCATGTTACACATTGTGTGTATGCACGTATTATGTAGTATTGACATACGCCGTACTAGTAGAAAATGTATGTGGTTTTGATAGCATACAAAGTGCATATGATGCAAAGATGTGTGATGAACACGATGACACATACATAATGATATGTATATGTTGTATGCATATGGTGCACATGTTAGGATCGGGAGTGTGGTTACTCGCTGAGTCCCCCAAGTTTATGTAGTTAGTAAAATAAAAGTGTGGATTTGGGTTACGCTTGAGGATGCCGGTGAGGCTGAGCATAGAGCTATAATGGCGAGACTATGGCGTGGCCATGGTAGTCCCCCAAGTATAGGTTAGAGGAAAGAACTCTAACTTACTTAACCCGAACGTATAAGCCATAACTGATTGTTTGGCTCACGTGTAACGGGAATGTAAGAGTTGAGCTCGCTCATGTTGAGTGGGTGTGAGTTTTGTGAGTTTTGTCCTATGGTCTTATTAATGGGATGTAAAAGAAATTTAATTGTTGCGATCAACAATAGGTGAAAAAATTTCAATATTTCCATTAATAGACCATAGCAGAATGATAGTCCCGGTCGGGTACTACCTCCACTTGTGATAAGTGGTATGAATAAGTCCCCCAAGTGTAGAGAACGGTCGGGAGGTGAGATGACTCAAAAGTGCTTATCCATTGGGGGTACCTCGCTCGGGGCAAAGATTTGGATGCAAGGGACTGGACCTTGGCTTTTGTAAGGGAGCTACCCTTTAGTTATCTCGTAGGGATACCTCGCTCGCTCGAGTAGAGGATTTATGAGGGCCTGTAGGCCTCGTGTACCCGGTGGGGTAGATAGGCTGGAGCCTTAGCACCTTGTGGAGTAGATTGCTTCGAGCCTCGTGTACCCAGTGGGGTGAATGAGGGTTTGAGCCTCGTGTACCCGGTGGGGTAGATGAGGGCTTGAGCCTCCTTAACCCAATGAGGCCGAATGAGGGCTGGTAGGCCTCCTTTACCCGGTGGCGTGGCCCCGGGTAGAATGAAGGCTTTGTGCCTCGTAACCCCGTTGGGGTATCTGGTGCCTTTGGCCTCCGGTACCCGGTGGCGTGGCCCCGGGTAGAATGATGGCCTTGTACCTCGTAACCCCGTTGGGGTACCTCGCTCGGGGCGAGGATTTTAAGTACCGCACGTTACACTTATTTAGTGTCATATGTATACATGTAGCAATTTTTAATTGACAGGCAATTAAATTAAGTATTAACACGTAGGTATAATAGATATGATATCGAGACTATCACATTTTGTAGGCATGCTTAGATTATAGAAATCGTTATTTGAAGCATGTAAAGTATAACATTAATTAGCTCTAATTTAAGTGTAAATGAGAACTTATCTTTTGCCGATTGGAGAAGTTGAAAATTGGGGTTGACCCGAGTATAAAGTCATGTTAGAGTTGTCCGCATGATGTTCCATGTAATCGACAAATAATGATCGATAGTCTGCTTGACTTTTTTCGCATAAGGAGGTGCCCGGTTGAGTGAGTGTGACTCCTCAAAAATAAACAAGTGACTAGTACTTGTTCATTTGATTTACGTAACTAATTGTATGGTTGTACAATTTGCTGCCATCTTTGAATGACTGTTGCATGCATCACTAAAATGGCAGAGTATGTAGCAAAATGATGATGAAAATAATGCATGTGTGGTTGAGTTAATTGGCTACATGCTGAGTCTAAGCAAAAATAATGCATGTGCAGGCATTAGAGCCTAGCTACCTCCACGTGTAAACCTTTAAATCTCGATGGAATCGGTAGAAACATCCATTTATGATAATGGAAGCGTAACATTAGGCATGCATAGTTTAAATATGCGAGGATAATGGTAGCATGACGAAATATGCTTGATGAGGAGTTCACGTGCACATGCTTGAGAAATGCTAGTGGTTATCATAGTGCTAGTATTGCTTCACATACATGCAGCCTTAATTGATATATGTACATGCCTGGGTTTGTGAGCATGTAACATTTGGATCATGAAGTACTGGACTTTGGACGTCGTGGCATCAAGATAATCATGCATGCACATGGGATCAAGATAATCAACCTATCTTACCAAGTAGTATATGAACACATTTGCAATATGAAGAACTTATCTCAGCAAGTTCTGGAGCAGCAATGGCGAGAGTGCTGGTTAGTTGCAGGTGCCCAGTTCAAGTTGGCAGGTGATTCGAAGTAGATGAGAGTGAGCAAATCCTGGTGCCTGGACTGGGTGTTAGACTGAATGAGCAAAACCAAATCCATGATCAATTCACAAATACATAAACACACTGAATATTAATCAAGACCACATGAACCAAACTACAAGTTTATATACTAACCTTCTTCGGTATTAGGAGCCATTGCAGTAGCACTAAACGAACTTGACAATGAACGTGGATTGATCTTCTCCTCAGCTCTGGATTCAAGCTCCTTTTTATGGGGCAGGACTTAATGCTTTGTAACCGAGAGAGCAGGGACCAACACATCTATATATATTGGTTATGATCCTAAGAATCCTCCCATAAAGATGTTTCTTAGAATCCAAGTCACCAACAACAAGAAAACCTAATGCAACACTAAGTCGAATTACAATGTAATCCAACTAATGGATTCCTAACCAATGAGTTGATATAATTGTCTCAATAGGTTACTAGGTTTTGTACTTAACATACAACTCCTATTAATGGACAAATTCCAATCTAGTTTGTAAACTAAACATAGATGATGATAGGTCCACATTTATTCTAACATTCTCCCACTTGGACCATCATTGTCTATTCACAAACTGAATCAAGAAAATTTCCAGAAATAGCTGAAGTGTGCACTGAGATGTAAGTGTACCTTAAATCCATTTAATTCTGTCAAAATGCACAACCATTGCAGAATCAAGAAATAGGCATGTTCAAAATGAGCATACTCGTTCTAGACCACAAAGCAATAGTTTCTGCACTTCACATGAATTCAAACTTAATGTGATGCAACCAAATAGCATTATATATCAACCTGCAGTTGCTATTTGATAACAGTCCAACCTAAGTATTTTGAATTTCAAAATCACAACGCAAACACAATTTCTTTACACACAGTGGATCAATGTTTGCTTCTAACTGTATATATGCATATATATAACAATCCACTTGAACTGAACTGAACTGATAAATTGTACAGCTACCATAAATTTATCAAAATAAATAAATAAAGCTGTCAAAACATTAACTGAAAAATACCTCATTTCATTAAATCAAACATGAAGTACAAGGTTTCTGTTACATAGTTCAAAACAGAAAATCAAGAACTGAAACCAAATAAAACTAAACAAAAACAATTTTCTCTAAAACATTTTGCTCCCACTGAACTTAAGCATCTTCAAAACTCGACAAAATTCCCATGTTCCTGGATTGCTCCTTAAAAGCTGCTACTGACAATGCTTTAGTAAATGAATCTGCCAGTTGATCACTTGTCTTGACTCCAGAAATCTCAACTTCACCATCTTTAACTCTCTTTCTGATACTATAGAATTTCAAATCTATGTGCTTAGAGTTATTTGATCTCTTACTATTCTTACTAAAGAACACTGCAGCCTCATTATCACAAAACACCTTCAAACTTCCAGTTACAAGATCACTCAACACTTTAGTCTCCAAGATAAAATTTCTGATCCACAATCCCTCACACACTCCTTCATATATAGCTATCAACTCTGCCTGCATGGTGGAAGTAGCTATCAATGACTGCTTCATTGTTTTCCAAGCTACTGCACCACCTGCTAGCATATAAACATAACCACATGTCGACTTCATAGATGTAGGAAAATTCCCAGCAAAATCAGAATCAGTAAAGCCAACCAATTCAAGCTTTTTCACACGTTTATACACAAGCATATGGTCTTTGGTCCTTTGCAGGTACCTCAGAACCTTCTTACCAGCTGTCCAATGCTCATGTCTAGGGTTTGACTGAAATCTGGATAGCATACCTACTGCAAAAGACAAGTCTGGTCTTGAACAGACTTGTGCATACATCAAACTCCCTACTAGCCTAGCATATGGTATCGATTCCATCTCAGTTTTCTCAATATCAGTTTTAGGACACTGATTTTTAGTTAGTTTATCTCCCTTAGACATTGGAACTTCACCGTTAGCACAGGTTTCCATTCCAAATCTTTTCAGAATTTTTGAAATATAATTTTGTTGAGATAATCCCAACAATCCCTACTTTCTATCTCTCTTAATCTCAATTCCTAACACATATGATGCTTCTCCCAGATCCTTCATGTCAAAGTTACTTGACAAGAAAACCTTAGTATCTTTCAGCAATTTTACATTACTGCTAGCAAGAAGAATATCATCTACATATAGGATAAGAAAGATAAAATTGTTTCCAACAACTTTAAGATAAACACATTCATCGACAAGGTTTTCAGAAAATCCAAAAGATGAAACCACTGAGTCAAATTTCTTATACCACTGCCTACTAGCTTGTTTGAGTCCATAAATGGATTTCTTAAGTCTACAGACCATATTTTCTTTCCCTGCCTCAATAAAACCTTCAGGCTGTACCATGAAGATTTCTTCCTCTAGCTCCCCATTCAGGAAGGCTGTTTTTACATCCATTTGATGTAATTCCATGTCATAATGAGCTACTAGAGCCATTATGATTCTAAATGAATCTTTAGTTGAAACAGGTGAGAAAGTTTCTGTAAAATCTATCCCTTCCTTCTGTGTGAAACCCTTAGCAACTAGTCTAGCTTTATGTCTCTCTATATTTCCACTGACATCTCTTTTGGTTTTAAAAACCCACTTGCAGCCAATATGCTTGTGATTTTCTTTTGGCTTCACAAGCTCCCATACTCCATTTTTATACATTGAATCAAGCTCTGCAATCATAGCTTGAGTCCAGGCATCAGAATCATTACTTCCAGTTGCTTGTTTAAAACTAGTGGGATCATTGTCATCAGATAACGCAGATTCTACTTCGTTTAAATAAACTTCATAAATATCATCCTCCCTTCCAAACCTTGGTTTTCTCACTCTCTGTGATCTTCTAGGTTGCACAACTTGATCTTGTTGTGGTTCAGGTTGAGGTTGAGGTTCAGGTACAGGCTCAAGTTGTGGTCCAGTTTGAGGTTCAGTTGGAATTTCTTGTACTTGCTCCTGCTCTAAGTTTGGTTCAGCCATTTCAGAATCATGGTCACTAGCCTCTAAGACATTATCTATTGCATTTTGATCTTCGACTGGATTTTGGCTTTGAACTAATCCTGAACTTAATGAATTATTTTGAATGCTTGGCATTACTGCTATATTATCCACATTCTCTACAATTTCTTCAAAATCTGAAGACAAGTCCTCAAAATTTGTATTGCAGACACTTTCACCTAAAAATTTAACTTGATGAGTTTCAAAAACTCTAGGTGAATGATGAGGTGAATAAAGTTTATATCCTTTAGACTTTTCACAGTAGCCAATAAAATGACAAGTTACAGACTTTGGATCAAGCTTTCCTAAATTTGGATTATAAATCCTTGCTTCAGCTTTACATCCCCAGACATGACAATGGTGTAAACTTGGTTGCCTACCACACCATAATTCAAATGGTGTTTTATCTACAGCTTTGCTTGGGGATCTGTTGCAAAGATAATTTGCAGTTCTTAAAGCTTCTCCCCAAAACATCTTTGGCAATCCTGAAGTACACATCATACTTCTTACCATGTTTAATAGAGTTCTATTTTTCCTCTCGGCTACCCCATTTTGTTGGGGATTATATGGTGTTGTATACTGAGCCTTTATGCCTACACTTTGCAGATATAATGCAAAAGGACCATTTTGTTGTCCTTGCTCAGTATATTTGCCATAAAACTCTCCCCCCCTATCAGACCTCACAACCTTAATTTTCAAGTCCAGTTGATGTTCAACCTCAGTTTTGAAAATTTTAAAAGCCTCAAGTGATTGTGATTTTTCTGACAGTAAGTAGATGTAGCTATACCTGGAAAAATCGTCTATAAAGGTAATGAAGTAAATATTTCCACATATTGTCTTGTGTCTAAAAGGTCCACATATATCTGTATGGATTAATTCCAACAGTTTCTTACTTCTGTTGGCATTTTTCTTTCTTAAGTTTGTCATTTTTCCTTTATAACATTCAATACAATTCTCAAGATCATCAAAGTCTAATTCTGGAAGTGTTTTATTTTTCACAAGTACTTTCAATCTTTCTTTTGATATATGGCCAAGTCTCCTGTGCCACAAAAATGCAGATTTTTCATTGTGTAAGGTTCTTTTGACACCAGTAATGGTGTTTATGCTTGATGTGTTATTGTTATTTTCAACAAGTAAAGTTTCTTGTTGACCTAACGAACAATTCAATCTTAAATAATCATTCACAATAATACCAGAACCAAAAATAGAATAATCTTTAGGTAAGAAATCAAGAGAATCCTTGAAAATTTTTATTCCATTAGAACCAATGTAAAAGTTACATCCACTTTTAACCAAAAGACTAACTGAAAGCAAATTCCTCTTAATTGAGGGAATATAATAAACACTATCTAAAACCAGAAAATTTCCTAATCCCAAATCTAGTCTTAAAGATCCTACTGCCTTGACTGCAACCCTCATTCCATTCCCAACGCAGATGTTAGCTTCATCACTTCTTGGCTTCCTCTTCCTTATGAATCCCTGCAAAGAATTCGTAATATGTAAGGGACTGCCACTATCTAACCAATAAGAATGAAGTTCTATGTTAACAAAATTAACTTCTAATGAAAAAGTTTCTAAATGATCAAATAAATCAATCTTACCCTTTTTCACAAGCCATGCCTTAAATCCTGTACAGTCCTTCTTCATGTGTCCTACTTTCTTACAAAAGTAGCACTTGAACTTAAATGGCTTGTTGACCTTAGCTGCTGCAGTATTTCTTGATGGCTTAGCAATGGTTTTCTTAGGCTTGAACTTGTTCTGTTTCTTTGGCTTTTCAACTAAATTGACAGAGGTGGAGGGCTGCTTCTCTTTCTTCATCCTACTCTCCTCATCAACACAGATGGCAATAAGCTCATTCAAGGTCCAGTTCTCCTTCTGTGCATTGTAGCTGGTCCTCAAGGTGTTAAAACTAGGTGGTAGGGAGTCTAAGGCATTGTGAACAAGTTGGTCATCCTTAACCCCCATATCGAGATCCCTGAGCCTAGCATTTAATTCAGTAAGCTTCAATATGTGCTGCCTAACTCCTCCACTACCAGTGTATTTTAATTCATTCATCTCCTTATTGAGTCTTGCTGCTTCAGCCTTATTGCTTTCCTTGAATTTCTCGGCTATAGCATCCATATAATCGGCTGCTAGGGCTGGTTCATCTATGCTACCTCTCACAGTATCAGACATGGTGGTCCTCATTACATTCTTAGCCCTATAATTTGCTCTATGCCAATCTCGATAATATTTCTTCTCATCAGGTGAGCTACTGGCATCTATTCCATAGGGTTCTGTATCAGTAAAACATAAATCCATGTTCTCATGTATCATGAGATAAAACTCTATACCACTCTTCCAAGCCTTAAAGTTGGATCCAGTAAGCATCTGGATGTTATTCAAATTCATGTAGGTGATTCCTAGGGAGCAAAATAAAAGAAAAGTGTAAGTTTTAGTTTTCAACAGTTCTCAAAACAAGTTTTGTCAAAAAATGTTCTGCATATATGTGTTAATTCTAAAGCAGTTCATGTAAACACACAAGCAAAAACAAAACTTCTAAAAAAACAAAACAATACCAAAACAAGGTAATTTTAGCCCCAATTCTGCAGTCAATATCAAGTATCACTTTTATAGCAGAAAACATGATATTCTGGAGGTTCCTCAATCATTATGCCACAAGCAGTGAATTCATATTATTCTAAAGACAATCAACATCTTTATGACAAAAGAAAAGTCCCTAGAATCCAGAATTGAACTCAAAATTTATGCATGATGCTGTTCCACTTTTAAACCATATAGCTCAGAACTTCTTTGGAAGACAATATACATATACAGTTTAAAAACAAAACACAAGTTTATGATCTTTTCTTCATCTTAATGAATTTTGAATAACAAGCAGATAATCACTTTGTGCAACATATCCACTTAACCATTTAAAATCACAGACCATGAAAAATTTCCTTTCAATCTGCAACTTTTAGTATAACAAGCATGTACAGGGAGATCGACTTAATCACATGTCATATTATACCATCGCAGACCACTATTTACAGAAAATTTCACAACATATAAACAATCATATTAAAAACATCAGGATATTCAAGTTCATGCTCATTCTGAAACCATCACATCACAAAAACAAATTCTAAAAATTAAGTTTCATCCGGTCACCATCTACTCTAGCCTAGGTGCACGCCGGGAATGCCTCTATTGTTCTTGCACATTATGATGATCAAAATATTCCAATTTTAAAAATCCAAAATTTTCCAGAAAACTCTAACCTTGTTCTTCTTAATTTGCTGCAAAACTTTATCGCGGAAGCATGATTTTCAATTAAAACAGCAATCAATCAATTCGGCTTCTTAATCCGCAGAATTTGGTGTTTTGAATTCCATAGAGGACATAAACGTCCCCTTCGCTTTCAATCCCGGATAGAACCCTAATTCCCAAAACAAAAATTACCGTTGGAATACAACGGTCATCTGCAAGGGTTCTGAATGATCGGACCCGGGTCAGCTTTTTCTGCGGGTTTGGGCCGAACGATTTTTCTAAAAACTGGCCCACTCGTGGCCTTTGTTTTCTCTAGCAAGGTTTAGAACAAGTTTTATAAATTTTTGCTGAAAATAAAATTTTGGTTCTTCCAAAATTGATTAATCAAAAATTGATTTATGTTTGTGAAAACCTGATGCTCTGATACCATTTGTTAGACTGAATGAGCAAAACCAAATCCATGATCAATTCACAAATACATAAACACACTGAATATTAATCAAGACCACATGAACCAAACTACAAGTTTATATACTAACCTTCTTCGGTATTAGGAGCCATTGCAGTAGCACTAAACGAACTTGACAATGAACGTGGATTGATCTTCTCCTCAACTCTGGATTCAAGCTCCTTTCTATGGGGCAGGACTTAATGCTTTGTAACCGAGAGAGCAGGGACCAACACATCTATATATATTGGTTATGATCCTAAGAATCCTCCCATAAAGATGTTTCTTAGAATCCAAGTCACCAACAACAAGAAAACCTAATGCAACACTAAGTCGAATTACAATGTAATCCAACTAATGGATTCCTAACCAATGAGTTGATATAATTGTCTCAATAGGTTACTAGGTTTTGTACTTAACATACAACTCCTATTAATGGACAAATTCCAATCTAGTTTGTAAACTAAACATAGATGATGATAGGTCCACATTTATTCTAACACTGGGTGCCCAAAACAGATACTCGGGTGCCCAGAGCTTCCTTTTTTTTTTTTTTGGCTGCCACAGGTATTTTGAACTGACATAGGCGAGACCCCGGGGGATCTAAATTGACCCAACAACCTTGATTTGACCAGGACAATCGAAGCCCAGGAGCCTTGGTGGGTTGAGTCGTATCTGCGGGTCTCGTGAGGTGAGGAAGATGTCTTCACTGAGAGAAAGAGGCTGTTTTGGCGGGTGGTGCCGGGAGGATGGTGATGATCACCGATATGCTTGAAATGAACAGACCCAGAGCCTCCCCTTTTTTTTTTTAAACCCCGGACGAGTGTCTGATGCTTGAGAGAGCATGGGTTGGTGAAGGAGGCCAGCGGGTGCCGGAACTTATCTGGGTTTGGTAGCTGGTACCGATGATAGTTGTCATGACAGGGTACCAATGGAGGCAGGGGGTACCGGTAAGAAGCATGCTTCAGGTATGCAGAGCTAAGAACTTCTTAAGTGTTGGTGACCAGTGTCGGTGGTCGGTGAGAGTCACCGAGATGTCAGCCTGAGAAGAGTACCTGTGATAGTCTTGTTGTGGTAAGTTCCCGGAGGAATAGAGCGGTACGGGAGTTGATGACAACCTAGGAAGCATGGCTACCCCGATCACTTCCGAAGTGCGGTACCGGTAAGTGCTGCTGGTACCATGAGGCAGACCAGGGTAATTATACCGTACGGGTACCAGAGGTTGGAGGTAGTCAGGGGCGGAACTGTGTAAAGGCCTGCAGGGGTCTGGACGAGGAGAACTGTGTTAATTCATATGATTGGACCCCCCCCCCCCCCCCCCCCCCCCAAAAAAAAAAAAAAAATCTCAGCCCACAGCTTCACAATGTAATCCTACATAAGTTAAAACTGAACAAAAAGAGGAAACTTATTTTGGTTGGTTAGTTAGACCAAAATACATGAAATGTTCCAAGTACAGTAAACTTCCCCACCGTTACTTAGGGTTTGAAAGGAAAGTTTAAAGAGAAAAAAGCAAACAATAATCATATTTGATTTGCTATTAATTTCTAAGTTTTTTTTGGCGTTAAAATGAATTTCGTTTTTTTACGGTTGAATATTTAATTGTGGTTATGGGACATATTCAATAAATTTTTCTTAATGATGAAATACTTTACATGATAGGGTAGTTTTGATTAAAGAACTCTTTTAATTTTCCAAAACAAAAAGACTACCAAAATTACTGTTATACGTGCAAATTTAGTTTATAACTGGACCCCCCCAAGATACAAATCCTGGTTCCGCCCCTGGAGGTAGTCACCTAGAGATTGCGGTGGGTGATGCTGGTGAAGAGTCAAACCCAGCAGGTCCAAGTAGAAGTCGGGGTCTCCGACTCTCCGGGGTGGGATGACACACGGGACTACATGCAGCTGGACCTTGATTCTTAGATTGGTAGTGGTGTGTTGCATGGCAGCATGATGCATGCATGAACGATCAAGAGAGACCATGAGATTCAATTATAGATGAGTACCCGTACGAGGCTGGAGTTGCGGAGTACCCGATGACTCGTGAGTCCCGAAGAAGAGTGGAGCTTGGGAGTGGAGGGTAAGAGGTGTCCAATGAGTACCCATGTACCCGGTGACTCATGGTACTCGTACATAACTCGTGGTACTTGTACATGACTTTTGCTCAAGGTCGGAGGTGTCTTGCGCGTACATGATTGGTGGTTCCCGTACATGACCCTTGCTCAAGGTCGGAGACTCATACCCAAACTTAGGGACCCTCCTTCTAGCGCCAATGTTTCTGTGTGAGAATACGGGACCTAAAGTAAGAAGCATGATGGAGAGAGAGATTGACACAAGCATGTATAGTGGTTCACCGTGCCCTTGAGGCAAGACTACGTCCACTTAGAGATTCCACTAAAAGTGAGGCCAAGTAGCCTTTGTAGTGATACAAGTATGGGGATCATGGACCCATCCTCTACTAAGAAGGGGAGGACTTCCTTTTATAGCTAAAGGAAGTCCCATTCTATTATATATTTCCAATGTGGGACATAATACACATATTTACTTCTCTTGAAGCCTCTTGGAGATCATGGGAGGGTGGCCTCCCTACGTGGTACCGGCCGACCTCCACCATAGCGAGGTAGCTCGGGTGTCGGACTACCGGATGCATGTCGTAGGTGGGACTAACCATGTCGCGGGGCCCACCTATGAGGTCGTTGCCTATGCTTGGCGGTATGTAATATAAGTGATATCAACAGTGATGTACCCCAATTTTTTCTTTTTAAAATAAAGAGGTTTGGAACGGAGTCAAGCTGGAAGGCTCATCCCCATACCCATGTTATTATTTATTAATCCTTGTTGCATCGGGGGATGTGTATCTATACCCCCAGCAAGCATATTTGCATTACAATATCGTCATATAGGATATCCTGCAAGAAAGCAAGAGCCTCTACTAAAGAAAGATCAACAGAATGATCTAAACTAGCAAAGTGAGCTAAAACGATTGACTACACTATTTGCTTCTCGATAAACATATTGAATTTTAATAAAACTAAAGGTTTGCATATAATCTTCACAATCATCAAGAATCTGATTAACCTCTGAAGTACTCTCAACATGGTGATTGAGGGCAGCGACAATAACAGATGAGTCACTTCCAATCTCTACCTTCTTCCAGCCCTGGTAAATGGCCATCAGTATCCCTCTGCTCTACAAGCTCCTGCTCTACATGCTTCTACTTCAGCAGAACTCATCTGGGGGAAAATCTAGACCATGCTCCTCTGAAATTACCTACCTCATGTCCTCATCACGCACCATTTGACCATTACTCCTACACCACCATTCACCGATCGAGTCACCTTTAAACGCCTCATCAACAATAATTTTTAGCCTTCCACGAGGGGGAAATTCCCACGTTGCAGCGATCCTTCTGCCACGATTATTAGTGGCTTTCTCAGGATGCAAACGCTGGTACTCCCCACCTCACACCACGCATGTGACGAATGAACCACCCTCCTACACAACGTTAGAAATAAGGGACCATATTGTCCATAAAAGCATGAAGGTTCACCTGCTTCTTGTTCAGAGCTTCCATTACATCAGTAATCCACCGCTGCATGGTTGTAGGCTTGTAGGACGTAGGCCTAAGGAGCTAAACAGCCAAAAACATGCAGTCGTCACTCACACAATTTGTAAACAAATGAATACATGATTCAATCTCATCCTCCTTATGTAGAAGAAAAAGAAAAGAAAAAAAACTATAAAAAAAAAAATTCTTCTATTTTTACATAATCATCAATTCAGCGAAATTTCAGCCAAGCATTAATTCCTTCATCCTACATGGCCAGACGGCGACGTTTGCACTTGCCGTTTTCTCTGACCACCACAAAACACACCCAACATTTTCAGTCAGAGTCCTATAAACTCCAGCTTTTCACAAATCACAGCTTCTCCAAACCTTTTGGGAGGCGCTAAAACCCAAAAGCAACCGAAACCCAGATTTCAAATCCCCCAACAATGGAGTCCATAGGTGTTCTCATGCCAATCCCAATGTCCCCCTACTTAGAACAAGAGCTCGAGAAGCGCTTCAACCTCTTGAAGCTCTGGACCGTCCCCCACAAGGCCCAGTTCATCAAGGACCACGCCACCTCCATCCGCGCCATCGTCGGAAACGCCTCCGCCGGAGCCGACGCCGAGCTGATCGACTCTCTGCCCAAGTTGGAGATAGTCGCTAGCTTCAGCGTTGGAATCGACAAGGTCGATTTGAAGTATTGCAAGGAAAAGGGTGTGAGGGTCACTAACACCCCCGACGTTTTGACCGATGACGTGGCCGACATTGCTATTGGGTTGTCGCTGGCCGTGATGCGGCGGCTGTCCGAGAGTGACCGGTATGTCAGGAGTGGGCTGTGGAAGAAGGGTGACTACAAATTGACCACAAAGGTTGCATTTTTTTTTTCTTTCACTTCATTGGTTGTTGTTGGATTTGAATTCATTTGGATTGTTTAGTTTGCTTATTCTGCTTGTTGGTTGTGCTTATAAGCAATTGTTGAAGCCAACTATTGTCAGTATGCTGTTTGGTTGTTGGGTTTATTGGACTACCCAGTTAATGACTGTGGTGAAAAAGTTTTACCAATTGTTGACACAAAAAAGACAATTATAAGAAACTTGCAGTTGAAATCATTTGTCGGGGGCAAGAATAGTGCTTGTGCAAATTAGTGATTGGTCAAGGACTCAAGGTTGCTCACTGAAGATGTCTCCATTGCTATTATCATTATGTGTGTTATTAGGCTATTCATTTTCTTCCGGAAACTTTTATTGGTCTGATGTAAGGATGAAATCAACAGCAAGATATATCAAGGGTAATTGGTGTTGGTTGATATTATGATATAGTGATGTATAATGTACATTTGATTTGTGAAGAAATCTTGGTCTGTTCGGACTTCGGAGTGGATTGTGCGATGAAAAAGAGAATGCAAAGTAATTTCAGTCTTGTCCAAGTTTTTGAAATTACATGGTAGGCTTGGTGCTTGTTTCTCTGTCTTCTGTGCAAATGTAAACTGATATTGGTTGAACGTGACATTTCTCTAATTATTGTACTCTTCTGTGTGCTGTTTTGTGTCATTGCTACTGTTGTGGAGTTTTTACTGCTCAATCGTTTGTGTAATTGCTTCTGCACTTCTACCTTTCATGTAGAAAAATGCTGCACAGTTGGATTTTGGACCTTTGGAGCTTTTCTTTTAGCTGCTTTTGTGCTATATAGCCATGTCAAGCAAATGGAACCATAAGATGGAAAGTCTTTTAAGATTAATATTTCTAGATGCCGGTTGTTAGGGTATTTTGGTTGTAATATATTTCTGATAGATACTAGTGTGATATATTGATAGTTTCCAATTACTAGCCTTTGATTATGCCTACCAGTTGAATATTTTCTAGAAGAACATTTTAAATTGGACATAGTTGTAGTTCTAATATGAAATGTCAAGTTCATCAATTGACAGAAAAAATAAAAAACAGTTTTCCTCTTTTTTCTTTACCGTTTTGTCTTCCTAATACACATTGTTTCCCCTTTTGTAATAGTTTTTCTTTCATTTCAGTTCACTGGAAAAATAGTTGGTATCCTTGGTTTGGGAAGAATCGGCAAAGCAGTTGCCAAGAGAGCTGAGGCTTTTAGCTGCCCCATTGCCTACTTTTCCAGAACAGAAAAACCAGAACTGAAGTACAAGTATTATCCTACTGTTGTGGAATTGGCCTCTAACTGTGATGTTCTAGTTGTTGCATGCCCACTTACTGAAGAAACCCGCCACATTATCAATCGTGAAGTCATTGATGCTTTGGGGCCAAAGGGTGTTCTCATTAACATTGGGAGGGGTCATCATGTTGATGAGCCTGAGTTGGTATCTGCACTGCTAGAAGGTCGATTAGGTGGAGCTGGCCTCGATGTGTATCAGAATGAACCAGAAGTACCAGAGCAGCTGTTTGGGATTGAAAATGTGGTGCTCCTGCCTCATGCAGGAAGTGACACTACAGAAACTTGCAATGCAATGGCTGACCTTGTTATTAGGAATCTTGAGGCTCACTTCTTGAACAAACCATTGCTAACACCTGTGGTTTAACAGTTTGAACATTTGTATATGAAGTCCATTCGAGGCATCATCTTGATCTGGCACAGCTGTCTTCTTCAATAACTAGGATCATTGTTTCTGGATTGGCAAACTCATGTTGAAACAGCTGATTGATACGAGTCCATTATTGTAATTATCTCATGGCATTTTAAAATACACAGTAGTTGGCTTCTTGGTTTAGTGATTGGTTGCATTGCACCCACTCAACGATCTATTTCAACAAAAAACAAACTTATAATTTGATGAGCAAAGCAGCAAGAAATATATGACCATAATCTATTGGACGAAAACCCATTCACATATTTTTGCTAAATATGAGAAGCAGCCACAAAATATTGCTCGTACTAGCTAGAACTATGGAGTCTCTGTTTTGGGTTAAGATTGCTTGGAGTGAAGGTTTTGAAGAAATAGTTTACAAGGTTGCAACTAATTGTTAAACATGCAGGATCATTGATCATTTATTTTTATACACAGTCTAATTAAGGTTGCAACTAGTCTCTATTTCTACATTAACTATGACTTGATCATATGGAATCTGTCACATTTTAGGTCAATTGAGAAATACAGCATCTATAAAGTTTTTGTAAACTAGCAAAGACCATTACTAACAAGAAGTGAAACACCCAACTTTCTTGGTAGTCAAATTTTGAAGATTCGTTTGCCTAGAAATAAATTGTGTAATATCCAAGATACAAGCTCCTAATCAAAATGATACAAGGCTGTAGTTTTGTTACTTTTGTAGTCAATTGCTGCAATACTACAATATGTGAAATTTATGAGTCTGCCTTTTCTTTTGGGTTAATAATGAGTTATTGATTTTTTTTTTTTTTTCTGCAATTATGACTAATTTGATTCTCACTAACACCAAAACTGTCAATCCAAGAGGAGCTTGTGGAGTTTTGTTGGTAGGACGATTGTTAAAACGATCTGTAAATATTATACATCAGCCAACTATGAGCTTGTTGAGGTTTTTTTTTTCCTGCAATTGTGACTAAGTTTGATTTTCACTAACACCAAAACGGCCAATCTAACAGGAGATTGTTGAGTTTTGTTGATTGAACTATTGTTAAAACGAGCTGTAAATATCAGACATCAGCCAATCAAATCGAACCTTAAGTGATGTGTTACACAAATAGTGAGGTCGGCCAATCTCGAAAGTGCTGAAAAAAATTATTCTTCTATTTTTAAAAAGAGTCTTCTATTTTTATATAGGAAAAATTATTATTTTGGTCACCCAATTATGACTTAACCGTCACTTTGATACTTTTAATAATTTCACTTTAGTCACTCAACTTAAACATTGTCTATCATTTTGGTCACTGCTGTTAACTACACTGTTAGGTTCTTGTAAATAACTCATATTTTCAGGGCATTTTGGTCAAATTGAGTACCTAATATATATATATATATATATATATATCCACATCTTGACCGTTCAGTTTTTAGGTACTAGTGTATAGATTATCTCTGCAAATTTTCAGCCAAATTGATGATCGTTAAGGCATTGATAACTGCTTTAAAGCTAGTACAGTTCAGGTTGACAGATTCAGTCCGTCCATTGGTTTAAGTGAGTTAGACACCTTAATGATCATCAATTTGGCTGAAAATTTGAAGATATGATCTATACAGTAGTACCTAAAAACTGAACGGTCGAGATGTGGATATGCGACCGAAAAGTGACCGAAAACTCGAACTTCACACGTTAATTTCAAAGCAGAACTCCGCTCTGGATAAAATCTGTATATATATATATATTTTCAAGATATTTTGGCCAAAAAAATAAAGTTTTGAATTTCTCTCTTTTCTCATAGATTCTTTTACTCTTCTCAAAAGAGACACTAAGCTTGATTCTTCTACATTCGTCAATAAAAGTAGTGAATTTTAACGATGTATTTTTTCTTTTTTCTTTTTAAATTTTAATATTTTTTAGTAATTTGACCTAAATGTCCTTAGTTTTAATGATGTGTAATGGAGTATTTAACGGCAGTTACTGAAGTGAAAAATTTTCCTTTTATATAATCTTCAATTCAGATTATTCAGCCAAGCATTAATTTCTTTTATCTTAGACTACCAAACGGCGACGTTTGCACTTGTCCTTCTCTCTGACAACCCCAAAAACACACCCACCATTTTTGGTCAGAGCCTCTGCCACTTCATAATCCTATAAACTCCACATTCACAAATCACAGCCTCTCCAAAACCGAGGTGCAAAAACCCAAAACCAACCCAAACCCAAATTTTAAATCCCCCCCCCCCCCCACCCCCCCCCAAAAAAAAAAAGGTCTCCATAGGCGTTCTCCTCTCCATCCCAATGTCCCCTTAATTGGAACAAGAGCTCGAGAAGCGCTTCAAGGTTGAAGCTCTGGACCGTCCCCCACAAGACCCAGTTCATCAAGGACCTCGCCACATATATCTATGTTGCCTTTATTTCACCCCAAAATTACGAAATATCTTTACTTCTAAATTTGCACACGTGATAATTTGTTATTGGGCAGTTAGACATTGAGAAGGTCAGGTGGCCTAACTTAAAACCTTTTCTAATCTATAGATTTTTTTTTTTTTTTTTTTTTGAGAAGTTCTAATCTATAGATTTTTTTTTGATCAAATGGAGAACTATATTAATAAGAGCAAACTAGCCCAGATCAATACAAACAGGCCCACGAAGGGGGATCCCACAAAGGGGTACGTATATAACATAACACATTTTACACAAAATGATGGGCCCAAAACATGGGACCCAGCAAATAAGTACATAAACATGAGGCCCAGCCCAAATGAACACCGATGACAAATGAATCGTCGTCTCCATCAGAGAAAGCGCGGTCGTCGGGGGGTGTTGCAGTGGTTTTGCCACCGCCTTCTCTCCTTTGCTCGCTACCATGAACCTGTGAACCTTCGCTCCGGCACGCAGGGTGGAATCTCAAGGGATCTCCCTACTTCTTTGTCTTTGAAAAAGACGGGGTCATTCTAGCGTCCAAATCACCGGAATCTAGTCTAGGAGACGGATCCGGTCTCAGGGACGTTACTCTAGCGACATCAAAGGGGTGGAGCTTGCTACAATTAGTAGAGGAGAGAGGGGTTTGTGGATTGAGGTGAGGTGGGTTGAGGAAAAAATAGAAAAGAAAAGATGGGAGGAGGACAGAGAGGAGGATTTTGGCTACAGACGACCATATCTATTGAGTCACAAATTACTTATGCGTTTGTGCCCCAAAATTATGGAAATTGATTTGTCTTCTAAGCTATTTTACCCTCTTTAATCCATTTCCTTTCATTTGTATGAAACCATGCATTGAGAATAAAATGACTATTTGAGACTTGAAATGCGGAGATTTGAAGCTAGAAGAAGAAGACATGGAATTTGGGCGAAAAACACGAATTGGATTTTCCGGCCAACTTTCCGACGAGCCGCCACTCATGGAGGAGCCTTTGTCCAACCAAGGAGGACAATGGTGGTGGAAATTTTCTACCATTTGAAATTCAAATCTCTCCCCACACATTGTCCTTTTGGAGCTTTGCATGCATTTTGGGACTAATTTGGGACCATGGGTGAGAGCATCTCTTCCATCTTTTGTCTCCTAACATAGCTGATTTTGAAGACCTAAGATACCTTATCTTCATCATCTCTTGAACCATTCAGAAATTCTCGCTTCACTTTAGCTCCTTCTTCTCTCCACAACTCCTCCTCCCTTAAATCCAAACACCAAACTCCATCTCCATGACACCACTAATTCCACCACCCATCAATTCCACAACCACCTCAACACTAAATATTACCATCACTAGCTACTCAAGGATTCATCATCTCTACATCATTAAGGAGCTTGTGGAGCAAGGAGGAGGAGACAACCACCACAATATCACACCATGACATAGGAGACCCATCTCCACCACCACTTCCACCACCATCAATAGTCACTTCTCACTCTCTATCTCTCTAATTACTTGATGTATTATAGTATGTTGAAGCTTGTTTATTTATTTATGAGTAAGTAATGAACTTGTTGGGGATAGGGTTGAAAGCCCTAGCCAACCTTGCTTAATTGTAATTGATGTTTTGTTTATGATTTGATGAAATTCATTTACTTAGACCTAATCAATTTGAGTTAATGTGTTTGCCATAACATGAAGTTTTTGCTAATAGATTGATTACCTTTAGGCAAAAGTAAGTATGAAAGCACACCATGTGTGCATGTGAGGGTAGTGAGCTAAAACCACCTAGATATAGGATTGGTTTGCTTGCTTGGTTATCTAAACTCTAAGCTTTATGCATTTAGGGGCAAAGGATTGAGACATATCCGGTAATTGAATTTGTCCCTAGGTAGTTAACTCTAGACTTATCCGGTTACAGTTAATAAAATCAAAGGAGTTTAGGCCTTAGTAGTCTTATCCGGATGCTAAGAGGGTAATTGGACAATAAATTTAGTATCATTCATATTCAGTTGCATTGTTGCATCAAGGGAGGTTAGTGGTAGACAACCCAAATCCTAACTTCCATCCATTTTTCTCCAACCTTATCTTAACTAGTCTCAGTTTACTTTCCTTGCATTTAGTTTAGTCAATCAACCAATCACTCAAACAAACAACCAAACATTCACTATCCATTTGTGCATAACATCATTCACTTGCCATAATTTGTAATGAGCTTTGGTTTTGTGAACTTGTAAATTGTGTGCATTCTTTCTAGTTTTCCTTAGGTTTTCCCTAGTTAGGATAGGATTTGCCAATCCTTATGGGTTCGACATCCTTACTTAATCCCCCTATTCTATAAATTGGCCCTTATACTTGAGGGTGGCTTCAATGCTAACAATATCTCTGTGGAAGGGTTGGGAAAAACAAGCCGCAAAACTAAAACAGTGGACTCTGGGACAAGAAGCCTGAACAAGAGCGTGCTCCCCCGACTCTCAAGTCGTAGATCTGGACCCAATTGGATCTAGATCCCTGCAAGAGAGCAGGGGGAGAAGGGTTTCAAATCTACTTTCTCTCTCTAGTTTCTAGAGAGAAGTCAAAGCACGGGGGGTTTCTACTTAGTCTGATAGAGGCGTTCTAATCTATAGATTTGACCCTCTACTCCAATGAAATGTAAAGCCACTACTAAAATCATACATTAACATTATTCGGGTTCATCTACGGTACATTAATGTACCTATACATTAAGTAGATTAATTCGATACACAAGTAGACTAACTCGATACAGAGATAAACTAATTTAAGATCAAGTCAAACTAGTCTACTTATGTATAGAGTCAGTCTACATGTATCAAATTTAGTGTCACGCCCCAATTTTTTAAGCACAATTAATAAACAATTTAACAAACACAAATACTCCAGGTGTGATTGTTCAGATATTAACGCTAAATACCTAGAAATTTTTTCATTTTAAAACAAGTACAAGATGATGCGCTGAACCCACAATGTCAATACAGACTCGTTCTTTAGAGTCACATATTACGTTATGACAAGTTTACAAATTAAACTGAATAACAATTCAATAAATAAACAACCCCACCATACTCACTACACACTACACATCGGAAGACTAACAAGTGCGTACAATAAATAAGTTCCTAAACTCACAACTGCAACGGCAAGGGACCACATCTGCATCACATTCACCCTAACTTGCAAGATAGACCCCCTACACCATTGAATAGTGCACCGGGTTGAAACAACAAACCCGGTAAGCTTTTACAAGCTCGTGCGAGTAAACTCAAAACAAACAACAGAAGCACGTGCTTAAACCATCTCATCCTAATAAAATCGATATGCAATTATCACGACAAAGAACTTTAAGTTCACATCCTACAATATCATGCTCATGTAAGTTAACTCATATCTAAAATCCACATGCTCTGACTCTCTACTCATGCATCCAATTTCACAAAATTTCAACTAAACAATCAAACTGAAGTGGTGTTTTAAACATTTTAAAACACAATAATCTACAAAATCAACCTTCATTTGTCACAACAAAAGTAGTTGTCACCTCAGTGACGTTTCAATCATTTTAAGTCTCAACGACACAACTACACAACTACGAAATCACACTCCTTTCCTGTCAACATAAAGCATTTGTCAAAATTATGACATCACAACTCATTTCACAATTCACTACAAATCTCAAACCACAACTGTACTCACAATTTGAATTAAGTAAAATTAGTAATCCCTACATAGAAACTTAGTTCAGGAGATCACATTAAAAATAATCAATAGAAATCATAATAATCCCTGCATAGAGTTTATTTCAGGAAATTACATTAAACAAACAATTCAAAAAGTAGTAATCCCTGCATATAACTTAGTTCAGGAGATTACATTAAAATTAACAATCAGAATTTATAGTAATCCTTGCATATAACTTAGTTCAAGTGATTACATTAAAACCAATCAATTCAAAAAATAGTAATCCCAACATATAATTTAGTTCAGGAGATTACAAATAAAATCAAGCAATTCAATACTAGAAATAAACTAGAAATCAATACACATTCATCCATTGATAACACCAATCACCACAACATCAACCACTCAATAACAATCCACATCATTTACACAAAATCATCGCGCATATCATCACATAGATCATCACCTAGACCACCACACTGGTTTTCACATAACGAAATTATTTTCCCAATATTGTTTCCTCATCTCCAACAACCTCAAAATAATAACGAAAACATTTTCCCAATATTGTTTCCTCATCTCCAACAACCTCAAAACAATAGCAATAACATTTCCCAAATATTATTTTCTCAACTCAAAACCATCACCAAAATCATACCTACTTCTTTCAAAACTCAAAGCCGACAAAACCGTCTTTTCTTTACAAAATCATTTATTTTCCTCAACATTACATTGCACAACGATAGTGAACTACACACACAATTCTACCAAGATATATATATATATATATATATATATATATATATATATATATATATATATATATATATATATATATATATATATTTCACCTAAATATATATACGTAGTCATCCACTCAGGGATGCCACTAATACCAACTATAGTTCACAACTACAAAACCCGTGAAAAATTATTTTTATAATAAAACTTCATTTTACTTACCTACGAACCGTAAACGATCAAGTTCATATAATTTAAAATAAACATTTATTTCTGAAAACGATTTAATAATTAAACAAATAATTCCGAATAATAAAATTATTCCGTTCATAAATGAACCTCGTGAGATTTACTCACCTTAAAATCTCGCTGCATCTTCACACATAACCGAGACAAGCATAAAATCACAACAATCCTCTCAAATCAACATCGTCAAGCACCTAATCACACCAAGGTCACACTCAATACAACACAAAGCACACAATCATTATAAAGTTTGAAACACGTGAATTATGAACCGAAAGATACGTCAATTGAGACGAAACCTCATCGGAGGCCACCTAAGGCCTCTATAACACTTCTATGATCAAATCGCCCAAACAAGAGGACAATCCAACGGTCGAATCCTCATGGATCGAAAACCGAACAAACCGAAACCACAAATAACCCAACTCAATCAAAAAGTCAAGCAAACACAAAAGTAAATATACCCACATGTTCGTAATCGACGAATGGAGGGTAACAGAGCAAAAAACTGCTCCAGAGGAGGTCAAACCCGCCGCCACAAGCGACTGTGAGTGAAGCCTACGTGTCGCCGAGTCGACTTCAAAACAAAGAAAATCAACTCCATGACGCGGCTAAAAGTAAGCGCGCAATTTAACCCTGAAAAATGTCATCGTTAGTATATGGTAAATAGGGATCGTTCTAACCGGGGATTGAGGGTACACCTGTAATTGCAAAAACAAGTAAATAATTAATAAAAGCATAAAAAGTAGTATTTACAAAAATAAAACAAAGAATAGAAATATGTACAAGTTAATGTAAAATGGGGGTATTAGGATTATTAAATCAAAAATTAAATAAATAAAATAAAGAAAAAGTTAAACCACATATACAAGGGTGGAACGCAAGGAACAAAGATCAAAATCACAATCATATGCAAGAAATCCAATCACAATTCGTACAGTTGATTTTCTATGTCATGAGAAAGAAGTTGACCATGTGAAACGTTAATAAGCAAACGATTTCCCATTTTTTACTTTCCTTGAATAATTAATCTAAGTGAAAGCACCTAAATTAATCCTATTAAACATGCAATCAAAGTCTAGAAAGCTAGCTAATCAAAGCATGTTCAACGCAATAAACAAAGAGAAAGGTTATCAACTTAAGTGCACAACCTAGTATGAAAAAGTTCATCTATTTGCAATCCTCTTCAATTGAACTCGACCTTTGTCCAAAGCCTTTACTACTTCCGAAATAGGTTCACAAAACTATTAGGTGAATTGTTTACCTAAATCTAGCACCAATTACATGCATATATCCTAAGTTGGCCACCAAAGAACATAAACATATAAAAGTTTTATGTAAAGCAAATTCAATCGAACAAACTCACATAAGCAACTTAGAATCACAATCATAGAATTCGAAAACTTTATTTAAACATAGAATTGGGCTTAAACTTTGCCCTAAACGTTATTGTTAACTAGAAACAAATTCCTACGAATTCAAACAAGGAAATCAAAAGATTACAAGGAAAAAGAATGAAGTACACCGTGAGTTGGAGATGGAGATAGAGGCTTAAAACGTTGGAATCTTGAATCTTGGAAGCAAGTCTTCAAGGTGGACAATGGAGGATATGATCTTCACGGCTCCTTCTTCTTCTTCCTTTCCTTGCTTGAAGACGCGGACTTTGCAACTAGAGAATGGAGAGAAATGGAGAGAGAGCTTTTACGTTTGGAATTTTCTGAATGGGAGAGGTGTTGTGTTGTGGTGTCAATGATGCTCCTATTTATAGGAGGATGGCAACTTAGTCTCCAAGTCTTCAAGATTGATCCACACAGCATTAGCAAATCAAATAATTCCACGTCAGCTTTGCTATGTCATCCAACCAATGAGAAACCTCCAATTTAACACCTTGATTTAGGGAGATTATTTTTGAATTAATTGCATGATTATTTTCTGATTTATCTCCTCAATTTCAGCCAAGAATGAATGTGGACATCAAGGAATGTATCTGGACCTGTTTTCAACCTTTCTGCTTGTTGCAATCCCTTGAATTTCTCCTTCCTTATCTGTCGAAGTCTCCCTTTGGCAATAATCATGCATTTAGGAATTAATTGAGATGTCATTATCCATATATATTCTTGAAATTCGGCCAAAATCAGTTTGCATCTAATATGGACCCAAAATCTGATTTTTAAACTTCTTTTCTTGCCAAAAATGACTCCCAATCCATATCACCTTTGTAGATGACGTTTTGAGCTTGTTCTTGGGCTCTCCTAGTCCACCCAGGTATCCTATTGTCATCAGGACTCCTAGTCCAACGAGGACTCTTCACATGAAATGTTCTTGAACCTTTCGGAACCTTATTTTGCTTTCCTAGTTCAACTGGGACTCCTTGTGTCATTAGGATTCCTTTTCCTGGCAGGAGTAGGTTTCCTAGTCAGTCCAGGAAAACTTCATTTCAGCTCATTCTTGCAGCCCTCGTTCTTTGCCTTTGCTATCTCCAACGTTTTCCTAGCTTCTCTTTCTCCTTTCAGTTTATTTCAGCTCCATTCCCTCCATGAGACCTAAAAATAGAAACATTTATTAAAATTCCTAAAAATAGAAACTTTCCTAAACAAGAATGATTTATTAAAGTAAATAAGTAAGTAAATATGAGGAAATAACATTTAAAATGTGGCATTAAAATGCTCCTATCACTCCACCCAACTTGAAGATCACAACATAATGAACAAGTTTCATAACTAGCACTAAGGCCTATTCAACCTATATCGGATCAAGCTCGAAAGATCTCAGCCGCTCATATTCAAATCTTGATTTCTTCCTCCACACTTCGAATGAATCTTCAAGGCATACATGGCTCGAACCAGGAGGAAGAGAGCTTCAAAACATGACCAGTTTCAACCATCGCCGTGGCCGGAGGAGGAAACGAGATCTGGGTCGACATCGCCTTGATTTTCGCCATTTGATCCGACGTATACGGTGCATCTAGGAGCAAGCCAGTGGCTGGGGGAATGAGAGAATGAAAGTCTGAGCCGTTTGGAGCTGGTTTCACTGCCGGAAGACGCCGAAGGACTCTGGACGGTGGAGAAAAGGCCGGGTCGGGTCACCGGTTTCCCGAGTCGGGTCGGGCTTTCTTGAGAGAAAAATCCTGAAGATTTCTAAAAATGGAAATTATGAAAATAAAATCTGAAAAATCGTATTTATACAAAATTTCCAAAAATAGAAATAACTTCTGCTGACCACAACTTCTTCATACAATCTCCGATTTTCACGTACCACATATCCACGAAATCGTATCGATGCGCTATACAACTTTTGTGAAGGAAGTTTTCGGAGAAACCTAACAAATAAAAAATCAAATCTTGACCCCTCGAAAATAAAGTGTTTCGAGTAAATATTCGTCCGAAATTCTTCTACTTCACCATCGAACCAACTAATCGCATAACAACCAACAAAATAAATTCCGAAAAACACTCAAAAATTAATAATTAATTTCTGGGGTACTACATTTAGCCTACTTAATGTATTGGTACATTAATGTACTGTAAAATTTTCCTAACATTATTGCATTCTCTAGTTTTTTTTTTCCTGATGAAAAAATAACAAACAATGGCTTAATACAGTCTCCTCGAACACAACCAAAACTTAAAAGATCATGATACAAAGTAGTTAAAGCCGACAGAGGAAGAGAGTAGTTCCAACTAGCAATATTCTAAGAACGCCCAAGATCATTGTTGTATCAGCTAGGAAGTTTGTTTCTCTCCAAATGTGCTTGTAGGTATTATGATTAAATTGAGAAGATAGCTGCACAACTCCTTGAAGTAGCTTTCTCATTGTCCATGGTATGGTGTGCCATCAATCAAAATTTTGGAGTCACCTTTTACCTGAATAAGTATGTAACCCTTATGACAAGAGCTGCCTTGTAACCAAAGAGTGCCTTTCTCGGAGTAACCAGCCATGACAAGAGTTGCTCAGAGACAAGTTTGTAACAACATCCTACATGGAGGCCGGTTGAAAGAAACTAGTGAGATCCTGCAAGGGACCAAAGGGACAGGCACCAAAAGGGTACACAATCTCTTGTAGTATTATCTATTGCCCTAGTGGGCATACCCCACTTTGAACAAAGCTGCGAAGAGCAAAGAAACCAACCATGGCATAATGAATGAACAACCAGGTAAAGAGGATGAAGAAAGATGAACCTGAAAAAATGGAAATCGGGAATGAGGGGAACCAATTGGGGAAGGTGAAAGAGAGGCATTGAGCCTTGGATCGGAAGCGAACTCTGGGGAAAAACGGCCAATACAGTGGACAGGGAGAAAACTGAAAAAGAAAAACCAAGAATAGATACATAAAGCCTCAAGCCAAGGAAAAATTGTAGATCAGCGTCTCCCCCGACTCTCAAGCTGATGATCTAGATCAAAAAATGATCGAAATTTGGCAAGAGAGGGGGGAGGATGAGGAAAATTGACTTTAAGGATTTTCTTTAGTAGTGAGAGCAATGGTTTTGCAGTACTAATTAAACAGAGTTGTTAAACTCTGGTGATCTCATTTGGACTGTGGGCTGCAAGTTTACTGTTTTCTTTTATTTTCCTTTTTTTAGGGAACTCTAGGTTAGTAATTTAGTTTACTTTCAATAATTCCCTAAGTTTTTTAGAGAGCTACGCACTTTCGTGCCTTTAGCGAATCTTCCGTAGTAGTATCAATGGATGATTCATGTTGTTTCAATGTATTTAATGTCAAATGAGTGACCTAGTTCTATGTACCATTGTAGTTACTAACACATCTTCTTGTCTATCTATATTTATAGCAGCGGAAGGGTATGTAATATATATATATATATATATATATATATATATATATATATATATATATATATATATATTGTAACAACCTGAACCCGGATTAATCGAAAGAGTCAATTTAATAAAAATTAGTCTAACTCAAATCCTTCCATTGAGTTTCTTCTTATTATTATCTTTATTCGTTAAACATCAATTGAAACCAAAACAAAAGCACACGATCTACCACTATCTTTGATCGATCGCTATCGGGGGTTGCAAGGACAAGAATGGAGCAGAAACGGTGAATTACTTCACTACCCTAGCTGGATCCATCATCAAGCCACCAAAATTAATGGTCTGGCGACATCGAGACGTCATGTGCCAGCGAGCCGAGAAGGAGAGCAGACTTAGGAAATATCCAGAGTACCTCCTTCCAGTGGCGGAGCCACGTTGGGGCCTACTGGGTCCCGTGACCCAGTAAAGTTTATATATTTTCTAGTTTGTTCATATACAGTGTGATTAGTCTGGCATAGTGGAAGCTTGATCAATTGGCAACATTTGGGTCATGGGTTCGAGCTACTATGCACGGATAGTTTTTGTCTGTTTTTTGTTTTGTTTTTTCTGGCCTGAACATTTATGTTTTATATAGGGGGTCTTTCTAAATGTACCCAGCAAATTTCTATGTAGACCCAGCAAGTTTTTTACGCTCAATAAAAAAATAGAATTTATAATTGTACTCAGCAACTTTCCCAACAATACCCTTAGCAAATCTCACATAGAGCAAAACTTGGATTATCTCCGCATCAATTCTCCTAGAGGTTGGGCTCCAATCGGTGGAGGTCGAAGCGATGCCCGAACCGGAAAGGAAGGGTCTTGGAGGGAGTGGTGGAGGCTGGGGCTTTGTCGACCTCGAGGGACTCAACTCTAGCTTGAATATCAAACACGAGTTCATACCCCCATAACCCATAACCAAGCTCTTTGCTCAAGGATAATACCAAGAACAAAAACTGTTGTTCGCTATATCCTGCACCCAATACCATACTCTAACAGAAATACCCATCCTTGATTCCACTCCTGCACACCACTCACTGCTTTGGTGTTAGCCAACCGAGCCCGAGCCTCTGAAAGTCCTCTTCGAACTGCATCTCCTTGGTACAACGGTGGACTTCTTCTACTCGAGTCAGACAAGGTGAAAGGGAGGAGAAGAAAAGAAAACTTGCTGTGAATCAAGAGAGAGTCAGACCGGGTGGAAGGGAGGAGTCTCGAAAGAAAATTGTTCCAATTGCTTGTTGCAGCTGCACTTTTCCACCTTGTCTCCCATTACTTTTCCTTCCCTTTCTTTTCTCTCACCCACTGTTTCCTTGTATCCCATTATTTCTTCCCTTTCCCTTTCTTTTCAGCTTTTCTACCCTTTTTATCTTTGTTTTCTACGCCTAAACCCACAATCAACATCAAAAATTGATGCGGAGATAATTCAAGTTTTGCTGGGTGTGAGATTTGCTGGGTATGACTTTTGCTGGGTGTGAGTTTTGCTAAGGGTATTGTTGGAAAAGTTGCTGAGTATAATTATAAATTCTATTTTTTTTTATTTGGTGTAAAAAACTTGCTGGGTCTACATAGAAATTTGCTGGGTACATTTAGAAAGACCATTTATATATTATGTTTTGGACATTTACACTAGTTTTGAAATTACTTTTAGTATAGTTATTTACAAATTGTTTTAGACAATAAAAGATATCATTTTGGGTGTTTTTTTTCTTTTATTTGTCAATGAATTTTTTTTTCTTTTTTATGGAGTTTTAATATTTGGTGAGTGCCCCACTTGACATCAAATCCTGGCTCCGCCCCTGCCTCCTTCTTTTCCATTTTAGTAGTGTCATGACTATATTGAGAGAAAAGAGAGAGTTGGTGTGATTTGCAGAGAGATCTAGTATTCTTCACACCTTTCCTAACCTCTTCTCTCAAGTATTCAATAGATATAATGAATGGCCCAGATTAAGTGGTGTTAATATTTATGGCTCAAATCACATCATTTTTTATTTTTCTTATTTCTTTCGTTACCTTCAATCTTCAAACTTCCTCTATTTATTACAAATATATCGGGTGTCAATAAAATTTACGAAAATTTCTACAAACTTATCTAATTGTGTAGTTTGATCTCAAATCTTTAAATATAGATTTCACTTCATGGATAACTTCTAAGACTCAAATTGAATATAACTAATTACATTGTAATTTCTAAATATATTAGATATTACAATAATATATTATTAATTTTCAAAGTACCTCGGGTACTACAAATCCACCCTCTTAAAAAAAATTTGTCCGAGGACAAAAATAATAACCATTGAGCATTTAATTAGTTGCACTAACAAATTTTCTTATTATTCATTTTTTTTATAGCCTCTTTTCGATCACCACTTTGTGTATATTTGTTTTTTTTTTTTTGAAATAATGGAATTCCATTGATAATAGCGCATGCTAAGAAGGTCATTACATACCCATCCGCTGACACATAACAATGGCCAGACAAGATTTCGTGGAGGAGCCACAGTGGTATATAGGATAGACCAACTATCTTAGAACTTGCCGCTCACTTATTTAAAAAGTGAGCCTATAACTATGAACTACTCGCATAGTACGTAATAGGCTAGTTATAACAAAACTAATTAAAAATGGGTCCAAAGACCCAATACTCATGCTGGACCCAAGAGACCGGCCCAAAACTGGATTTCATTGTGGCAGTTGCTGTCAGTGGCCCAAGGAGCCCAAGGCATGCTTCCTCCGCCACTACAGTCGCAAATTTCTCCTCCATCAACGCCAGCGACCGATGGGGTCGGAAAGGAGCCAAAAGATGGCTCACCTGTCCCACCGATCTGGACATCCCGATCCAGTTGTGTGCCGGAGCCCATGAACCGCCACCAGTAGCCCGCTTTGCAGAGATCAGCAGCTCCACCTCGCCAACACATAGTGGCGTGCCTCCATCCTTCATATTGATTTCTGTTCCAAACAGATCATAACAAGTGGAAGCGACGGCACCACTATCTCCTACATCAAATTCCAGTTTCATATTGGCGGCTACGCTGTCGAACCATATTCGCGAACCCCCATCAGCAACGGGGAATTCCAGCCACATGAGCGTCTCACCTTTCGCAGCCATTGGAAAAGGCAACCCGGACAAGGAAACCGGGTCACCATCATAGATGAAGCATTCCACCCTTTTGCCGCCATGGCTTTCGCTAGCCCAAATCACAAGGGCCTCAGCAACCCCGTCATAATAACCATCAGCAATAGGGATCAGATTCGGCAAAAACAGATTAAAAGGAGGGCAAAGACGCCCGGAGACTGGAAACTGGCCTGAGCCGCTATGGCCCTCGCCGGCAAGAGGAGGCGGGGTTAGAGTCAGCGCAAAGGGAGGCGCTGTTAGGGAGAATAGGGTTTTCATCTTCCTTTGTGTATATTTGTTTGGTAGACTTATGGTGGGTTGTAATAGACTCTATTGTGAGAATCAGCATATACATTCATGAACTAATAACCCTCAATGCACCCCTTTTAGTTCGATCGATCTGTTCATGTTGGGCTCAATTGAATTACCACCAAATGTAGAATGAAAGCTTATATATATATATATATATATATATTTTTGAAACGGGGTTCGAAACCTAGCCTAACTGGGAGGCTCAGCCCCAAGCCTGGAAATATTATTCATAATTGAAAGATTATTGTACAGTGAGGGGGACATTTTACCTACACCTCGAGTACTAGTACAAGAATTCTCATAGAGTGCATCCCAGATGATCACAGGAGCCTCATCTAGCCAATAATCATCTAAGTAATTTTCTATAGCAAGGTGCGCCAATCTATGGGCTACACAATTTTCTTCTCTATAGACAGAGTAAAGATTAAGAGATGGAATTGCACGCATATACGCTTTGCAATCCTCAACAATGCAGCCAACCTCTGAAAGGTCCTCAGTATTACTTGTATGAGGAGAAATCACCATGGCACAATCCGTCTCTATGTCAACACTAACCATACCTTGATGAATAATAAGCAAGAGACTTGCCCGCATTGCAATTTCCAATTTTACATATATATGAATGATTTTGTGCCCATTCAACAAACTAAAAATTGCAAACAGGTCATCGTACTTGTGTTTCCCAATTTATATATTGTAATATCCTGATAGGAGCTCTTTTCCCTTCTTCTTAGCTTTCTTTCTAGGTTAACCACCCTTGGAAGGTATTGTGAAACAATCAAATATTTTCAACAAAAAATCTTTTTATTAATATTATTTTTTTTTTACCAGTTTATCCTAGTTAGACCTATATATCTCGAAATAAAGCCATCGAGAAGACCCCATACTAAGCGGAATTCCGATTTCATTTTGGGTCTTTCACCTTAGGGAGGCATAATCCCTACTTAATTATCCGCTCAGATTCCACGAGCCCCAATCAGGTTTAGAGTCTTTCACCCAAGGGAGACACAATCCCTACTTATTATATCCCGGGCCTTACCGGATTAAATTCATCAACACTTTTGACCATATGTTTCCTTCAGATCACATAAGAGTCATCCACTGTCTTTATTTTCTTTCAATAAACCATCATGATTTGAAAATTTCAAACTCTCATTAGACGAGACATCGGCGCGCCAACAGACGAAAACAAGATTGCAAAAGTCGGCGGCAGGGTTTTCTTTTCTTCTGCAACGAGAGAGAATAGAAGAAGGAATAATTATAGGGTCCTTGACCCAAAGCACCAAAATTATCCCACTTACCCCAACAACATATTTTTATTCCCAATTACCCATTTTAAAATAAAATGACAATTTTGCCCTTCATATAATTAAGAAACTGCATTCATGCCACAGCTGCCACTCTTTCCTCTTTCTCCTCTCTCTCCACGCCGCCGGCCTGCTGTCTCTCTCTCCCCCTCCCTCCACGCCGACGACGACAACGACACGGTGCTCTCTCTCATCCTCGTCTCCTCCGCCACTGTACATCTATTCCTCTGCCAACGACGCCTTTTTTGCCCCAAAACAGCAACTGAGGCAGTGAGGCCTCTGGTTTCTCTGTGAACTCATACTAAGCCGGCGAGATTTCGTGCGAGTCAAGCAGAGCTTCGGTTGGATCGGAGAGTGAGGTGAGGTCGAGTTTGAAGAAGAGTAGCTTCGGCGAAACCGAAGCGCAGTCTCGGAAAGTTACTCGATCGAGTTATGGAGGAAAGGCGGTGAGGAAATCAACCGTCGGAGACAACGAAGTTGAGGGGCCACAGAGCTTTGGATAAGACGTCGATTTCGATTTCAAACTCAAAATCGATCATAGAGCAGAGGCCACCGACCAGTTCTATTATGACGACGACTCCGACTATTCTTCCAGCCCCTGGTCTGCAACCAGCGAAGAAAGGTGAAGGAGTGGGTGCCCAAACAAATTATTTTTTTGGGTAAAATGGGGGAGAAGGTTGGAAGGAAAAAAAAAACTATCAAGTGACAATTTAAATGGCTATTGAGAGGCAATAGACGTCTATTGGGGGGCAATAAATGTTTTGAATTGATGTAATCTCCTCTGTTTTTTCCTTAATCAAAGTTTTATTTGTCTAATTTTACGGAGATTACTTCCCATTCCGGCAACCGAAAGTTCTATTGGGGGGGGGGGGTAATAGACATCTATTGGGGGGCAATACAGGTTTATTCAGGGGGCAATAACCCTCTCCGGCCCTATATGAGATCTCTGACAACATCTTTGGTGACTTCCGGCAAGGTTTCATAAACCTCCATTGCCCCACAATAGATGTCTATTAGGGGGCAATAGACGTCTATTGGGGGTAATAAACCTTTCCGGCGACCTATGAAATCTCCGGCGACCTCTTTGGGGACCACCGGCGAGGTTTTCAGAAAAGTTCGGTAGGCGGCGGTCGGTGACTGGTGACGGGGCTCTGGCGAAGTCTCTTATGGTTTCTCTCTCTCTCTCTAAGTAACACATGGGTGAGGGTAAAATGGTATTAAAAAAAAAACTTTATTGGGTATTAGGGAAGACTTTCTTAGAGTGTTTTGGGTAAGGGGGAATTAAAAAATCTTAATGGGGTAAGTGGGATAAAAATCTCAAGAAATGAGGTAAATGGACAAAAACCCATAATTATAATAGGATAAAAATCTCAAGAAAAAATCTTTTTTTTTTTTTTTTGGGTAATTAAAGTTTTGTAAATATAAACAGATCAGCATTGACCCATCCCATTGTACATATGATATCTCCAATTCCGTCATTCTTCTGTATATATATAGAGAATTGGGACTTCAGCCGCATCCCAAAAAGTAGAGTTGTCTCCACAAAACTTGCCCTCTGTCGGTCCAGGTAACGACTAGACCCTTTAAAATTGCTTCTTATTTTGTTTTGCTTCTTATTCGTTGACCCGCAATTGCCGTCGGAATTGAATTAATTTGTAGTTCATGCTCGTCAACTAGGATAGCGTTTGATTATAATTTGCTCTTTGTGTTCTAATTCCTAGTTAGGGTTAGGGATTTGTTTCTTGGGTTTTTGCATGCACATGGTTGTGATATTATTCTACTTGATTGTGTGATAGGTTGATTAGGGGTGACACTCAGCATGGGGGAGAAGGTCGAAAACTATTTGTACTTGCAATTTAAGGAACATCTTAGAAGGGTGAATCTTAACAAGCTCGAGGAGCAAAAGGAATCTCCTGAGTTTGAACTAGTGGCAGATTTTCTGGAGGAGAAACTCCCCTATGGAATGTGTGTTTTTTTGCAAGATTCGAATAAATTGTACATGGTTGGAGGAGAAAGGATTCGGAAGAATGAAAGAGCTGGAAGGTATTGGTGGGAAGGATTCCTCGATGCTGCAAATGAACTTGACCCCTCTGGCCTCAGTTGTGATGTTTTTGTGTTAGATTCCTCCAACGGAAAAATCTCTGCTGCTCCTGGTTTTCCAAAACCAACAGGACCAAAGATCAATGCCAGAGCTTTGGCCACCATGGGTGACAAGGTATACGTAATGAGTTTTCGGCCATATTACTATCACGGTACGCTTCCATCTCCGGCCTTTGAGTGCTATGATTCTGCAAAACAGTCATGGGATGAGCTGCCTGTGCCTCCAAATTACTATTGTTCGTCTTCTGCTGCTACTACTTATGGGTTTCATTTTGTGCTGGGCCCAAAGATTTATTTGTGCACTCCTCATGGCTTCTTTTGTTACAACGTGGATCAATCCCCACCTAAATGGGAATTCATAGAAGATGCAGAATGGCAGTTTGATCAGCTCCCCTCATATAATTCAGAAGAGGAAATGGAAGACAACAAGATTGAGGACTACTCACTGCCTCTGATACCGGCTTTGCCCTACCGTTCTATATGTTTTGCAGAACCGGGAAAAGGGGGCCTCGCCGTTGGCTATACTGCTCAAGGATTAGTGGGTTACTTCTTTGCGCCTAATGGCGATCTATTGTATCAAGAGCCACTTAATCAGTTGAACAGCAACTCTAAGCTTCCCTCCCCCAATAGCTATTTCTTTGGTGGAAAAGTTTGCTATGTAGGTGAAAACAAATTCTGTCTCATTCTATCAGGAGAAATTGATCAAACTTCATGGTCGTGGTCATTAGCTGTAGCAACTTTTGATGTGAAATGGAAAGCGGATGTTCAAAATGATGGTGATGGAGGAGGGAAACACTTCTACCATGATCTTCCTCTGAGTTATCATCAGTTTGACAATATTAATTCGTCTTTTTCTAATGCTTGCGAATATGAGAACAACGAGTTTCCGAGGCTTTATGATTACCTTAATTTCCAGGATGCCTTCGTCATGTAAGGTCACCCCCACCCCCCTCTCTCTCTCTCTTAGATTTTAGTATATTAGCAACTGTTCTCATTGTGTTCGATCTCCGTGTGTCTAGTTGTTTCATGGTTTGATGTGCATGATGTCCCATAAATAAAATAAGTAAAGAAGGTGCATGGTTATTATGATAAAAAAAAGTCGGTGCTTGAAGATTTATTTTCAAATAGCAAACTGCTAGTTTGATACCAACCCAAATGATTAGCAGGCAAATACAATTAGTAACTACCTATGTTGGTCCAGTTTTAGCAGCTTGAACTATTCCCTTCAAATTGGATTACATTGCATGTTTTATTGCTTTCATCCTTTTCTTTACCAATGTATTATATGTTGGTTTTTGCTTTTATTCATCTCGGCTTTTGCATGCATTTGCACAGCTATGCAATTATTCTGTCATTTTATTTTTTTGTTCATGTCTCTCAGATCGTCCGAGCCTAAGAGCCAGCGTCACCACAACCACAAGCGCAAGCGGAGTATGATGGGTGTAGGTTTTCAGTTGGTGTGAATTGTCTATGGTTGGGAGGGGTAAGATAAGGCGTGCACAGTCGACTGCTTTTGTTAATGTTGGGTTCTGGTTTTTTTTTTGTTTAATCCCTGGTTTTGGTCCTCCAGTTCCAATGAGGCTTATATTGTGGGCTGATATAAGGCATGCACAGTCGACTGCTTTTGTTAATGTTGGGTTTTGAGCTCCTCCTGGTTATGGTCCTCTCCAGTTAAGCATATATTATGGGCTGATATAAATTGTCTATGAATATCACTACGTTTTGCCACCGCCCACCGGTGATTGATTGACATGGAGAAACAGATTGTACAAGACTTTTGGTACTAGGCTACTAGGCATAGAACTGTGGAATGCATGCCAAGTCAACTTTTTGCTTTGGATATTCATTTGTCCAAAACTTTGATATGTGTAAATTGTAATACTCTTAAATACTAACCAGGTTCTTAAAGCCCCGTCTTAATCATGCCATTTATTTTCTCTTTTGTCTTTTAATCTCCCGTCTTACTTATGCGGATTGGAGGAAGCTTTATTAGATACAAGCTTCTGCTAGTCATGAAAAACGGAAAGTTTTTTTAATCTTGCTTGCTTTCTGGTTAATGGTAGTTTTGTTTTGTTTTTTTGTTTTTCCCTCCAGACTATATCAATTATCAGTTATTGTTGCAAAAGATAGGAAGTAACTGGTCTCTTTAAGCTTTTTTGGATAAATCTACTCCTTTTTGACTTGGAGGAAGTAACTGGTCTCCTTTAAGCTTTTTTTTTGGATGATGGAATATTTCCATAAGCATTTGGTACAAATATTCTTCACTGAATTTTGTTTGTTTGGACATTTACTTTATAGAGCCTCGAGGAGTTGATGTTATCTTCAGTTTTATTGAAGTCAGTACTAAAATACTCCACAACAATTGATGCTTCAAAAGAAAGAATAGTACAGATAGGAAGAATTCCAGAAAAGAATGCTGCTGTTGAGAAGATTAATTGTGGTAAAAAGATTCTCAGCAATCCAAGTTCTTGAAAGCAGTCCGTGTGATTTAGGGAAAGAATATATTTCAGTTTGTAAGAACTATAATGTTGCTCAGATTTCTACTAATTTCACAGTTGCTGTAGTTTAATTATCCGTTCTATCAGAAGGTCCAACAGCACATAAACTCATTTATTGATCACTTGTAAACTAAACATTAATCTAAAGTCATTTTCATTGAGGTCACTTGTAAACTATATTAGCAGCACATAAACTCATTTACTTTTACTGTGCAAATAAATAAAAAAGGTCCAGCAACACACATACTTTGTATGCAACACTTATACATTCAGCATTTTCACTCACAGTTATCAGCAGCACACATTCTATAAGAAACAAAACTAATCACAAATGGTTTTTCTGATACCAGCTGCTCACATCAAGAAACTAGCGATCTTTATGTTTGTAAAGAAAAAACTGCAGAATTGTTCAGGAGGCTTTCAAAGGAGAATGTTGTTACACCATCTCGCTAGAGGACTGGTCCAAATACATTAACCTAAGACATCTTGAATTATGTACAGCTCAAAAAGCTAGACTATTAACAAACTGTTATTGAACCAATATATAGTGTGTTTAAAGCATAACCATGAAGAGATAAAACTCAACAGGGCAAGCTCCCTAAGAGACACTATTGGTTGGGAACTGTCGGTGTCGGTGTGGGAACTCACTCGAATCCAAGTTGGATCTAAAGAACGTTCGTGTCAATTGGAAATCTCAAATTGTGTTTTGCTGGTTCTTTTTCTTGCAGAGAAGGTTGGGATACCAGAATTATTAAATGGAGTAGGTAATGGGGTGGAAGCTCATGTGGCTAAAATTGAATCTGAGATTGGTGACTTTCAGAAGCTGCTGATCACTTGTAGTCTCATACTGAAGAAACTTGGCATCCCTATCAAACAAGTAATCCATATCTCAAGTCTACATCACTTACTTTATGGGCTTGTCCATCTTACATGTTAGCACATTGAAGTTTATTTTCTCCATAACAGTAGTTATTACATTAGGAATGTGTAGCTATAATAAGGCTCTGGTATCTGTAACCAAAAAGAGCTTTGGTATGCTCATTCTTGTTTGCTTTTGCTTTGGATCTCACTCAATAATCTTTTTTGAATTCTTTTTCATGGGAATGAATGCGAACTATGACCTTTTGGGAATGAAATTCCAAGGATTCCAATGTTGTACGCTTGGTGGTTTAATTTCATGAGTACAATTCTTCAATTTTCTAACATGGAACTTATTTAACGAAGTTATCTGATTTCTGTTTTGCAGAGGAAGCTGATCTTGAAATACACCCACAAGTATAGGCTGGGACTCTGGAGGCCTCTAGCTCAGCCAATGAAATCCTAGTAGTATAGAACTAGTATGTCTTTTACACAAGTTGTCTGCTGCGAAATCACTGCTGCAAAATGTATGGAACCTGCAAAGACAAATGTTGCTTTCTACAGATTCTAGTATTTGTTCACTCTAATTTCATGGACAAAGTTTGGCGGTTAGTGGTCAACTGGATTTAGTTGAGCAATCTACTTTGTAACTTCATTGGATCAAGTACCCTCGTTGCATGCGGTGTCAATGTTCTATCTTCTAGCAAAATGTTTTAAAGCTAGCCTGCAAAGTATGATGGCATTGAAGTCTTTATTGGCTTGCCAAACTGATTATCTGTGACAGTAAATTTCATAATATCAAATCTCAACCTTTTCATATCCTATACAGTTGAGCTGTTCAGAAATTTTGTGGTATTGTTGACTCATAAAATATTGGTTGTACAATTCAACCTCTCAACCTTTCCCTGGCATGTTTAGTTCTCTACTTTCTGCAATTGATATTTTCACTAAATCTTGGTTTCGGGCTCTTGGTCGTTGACAATGCAATTCTATAGCATTCAAAAGGCAAGGATGGTTTTAGTGAGAGAAGTTGTCTTTGTGATTTTGTCTTGCTGTATGAGGATTTGACATGATAGACCTGAAGGTCTATCCATACACTGTTCCACTAAAAAGATTGTGTGCGTGTGTGTTTTTCTTTTCCCCTTAAATTTTTAGGTGTCGATAATGCTTCAAAGAAAGATACATGGAATAAAGATCAAAATGAAATGAACCTCGTTGCCTTTTACTTTTGCCACTTAAGAAGAAGCATGAGGAGACTAACCTGAAAAACCGTAGCTCTCTGTTTAAGTCAGGGGTGTTTGTAGGTGGTTCACATTGACTTCTAAGATTAACTCTATGAGTGTGTATTATGCCAATCATAATGGGGTTATTAGTTTTCACATGCACAGTAATTATCTACTAGGTGAATAAGAACTTGTAAGTTGTAACTTCCCAAAGATCTTCCTTGGCAAATAGAAACTTCCAAAAGATCTTGTGTTATAATCATATACTGTAATTGAGCATTAAGACCCCAATTACAAATATGCCCAACATAAGTGCTTCTTTAAGAGCACTAGTATAAATACATGTTTGTGTATGGATACCCCCCCAAAACATCACAAGTTGATTTACTGCAAGAAAAGATAAGCTAGCATTACTGCATTAGTATTGTGTTCCGAATTCCGATCCTGTCTCTTTCATTATACTCTTCTTCCACAATCCAAGTTTCTTCTATGGCGATGAAGAACAAGAGGCCTAGCCAAGGTCGACGCCAAAAGATACCAAAGAGAAGTAACTTGCAAGTCACATTCTCGAAAAGGCTAGTGAGCTCTGCATGCACCCTCTGTGGAGTTGAGATTGTGATCTTAGTCTGTTCTCCGGCTAACAAGCCATTCTCTTTCGGCCTCTTCAGCAGATGTCAGGTTCTTATTTTACTCATGCTTATCGTCAAGTCAATGTCGTGGCTCATACTTTAGCTAGTTTTGCTTGTTCTTCTTCTAGTTCTTTATTTTGGGGCCTTGAGCCTCCAGCTTGTATTGTTGATGTACTTTCTAAGGAGTTTACCTCCCAATTAATTTGAGTTGTCAGTTTCTCTCAGAAAAAAAAAAATCTATTAATAATATAATTTGATCTGTTCAAGGTTGGGCTCAATTGAATTACCACCAAATGTATTGTTGCCATCATCATTCTTCATACATAAAAGGCTTACGTCCACTTGGTATGTTTTACGTGCTATTGCAATCAAACTTGCAATTTCCAAGTTTACATATGAATGATTTTGCGCCCATTCAACAAATTGAACATTGCAAACAGGTCACCGTACTTGTCTCTCCTAATTTATATATTGTAATATCCTGATGGGAGCTCTTTTCTCTTCTTCTTAGCTTTCTTTCTGGGTTACCCACCCTTGGAAGATATTGTGAAAAATCAAATATTTTCGATAAAAAAAATATTATTATTATTATTATTATTATTATTATTTGTTACCGGTTTATCCCGGTTAGGCCCTATATAGAAAACCCCGTACTAAGCGGAATTCCGATTGGGTTTTGGGAAAGGCACAATCCCTACTTAATTATCTGCTCGGATTCCACGAGCCCCAATCGGTTTAGGGTCTTTCCCTTAAGGGAGACACAATCCCTACTTAATTATAGGGAAAAATTCACCAACGGTGTCTAGACACTTAGGGGACTTTCAAAATGATACCTGAACTTACAAAGTTGTCAATGTGATACCTGGACTCATATTTTCGTATCAACGTAGTACCTACGATCAAATTCCGTCACGGAACAGTTATCTAGAGGCACGAGTCCGGCACGTGAGGCACAAAATAAGAGTAAAAGACTAATTTACCCTCAAAAATATTTTTTTATTATATTTTTATTCTTTATTTTTTTTTTCTTTCTTTCTTTCTTTTTCTTTCTTTCTTGTTTTTCTTTTTCAACTTTTTCTTCCCTCTGGTTATGCAGAAGAGACAGCGATTTTTCTGGGTTCTAAAGACGATCGGAAAATCGCTGGCGATTTGATGGAATCGATCGGAATCGCCGCTGCGTTCCGGCCCGGGAGAGGAGGTTGGCCCGGGCGTGCTGCTTGGTTCTCTGGCGAGGATCGGCTCTGGGTTGGCGGTCGGTGACGGGGCAGATCGATCTCGATTTCCTCCTCGCCGGTCATGGTTTCGCTCCTTCTTCTCTCCCTCGTTTCCGGTTCGGTGGTCCTGCTTCTGGGTCTGTGGCGGATGGTGTGCTTCCTGCGTTGGATCTGTGTCGGTTGGGGTGGCGTTTTTGCGCCGGTTGGAGGTGGTTCGTCGGCGGTCCTCTGTTGATTGTCTTCGTCTCCTGTTCGTGGATCCATGGTCGTTCGGTTCGTGGGTCGACGGTGGCGCTCGTGGACTGGCTGGTGGGGTTGTGCTGGTGAGGGGGATCTGACGCTGGTGGTGTTGCGGAGGGGTTGGTGGTTCACGGTGGATGCAGTGGCTGTCGTCCCATACTCCTCTCTGATCCCATACTCCTCTCAGCCCTTCGACCCACTTACCTTCATCTCCCACAACGAAACAACCTCTCCAGGCCGCCATTGGAGCCCTCAACACCATGAATTGAACACTGAACCTAGCACATACAACCCAAGCACAACACCAGTCCAACAATAAGGCGTACTCGCGCCGTCGGGGAAGAACTCCGAAGAAGAAGAAGAAGAAGAAAGAAAGAAATAAAAAAGTAGAAAGAAAGAAATAAAAAAAAAAAAAATTGAGGGTAAATCGGTCTTTTTGCCCTCTTTTTCGGCCTCACGTGCACAATTTAACGGAGTCGTGACGGAATTTGATCGTAGGTACTACGTTGATACGAAAATATGAGTCCAGGTATCACATTGACAACTTTGTAAGTTCAGGTATCATTTTGAAAGTCCCCTAAGTGTCTAGACACCGTTGGTGAATTTTTCCCTTAATTATATTCCGGGCCTAACTGGATTAAATTCATCAACACTTTTGACCATTTATTTCGTTCAGATCACATAAGAGTCATCCACTGTCTTTAATTTTCTTTAAATAAACCATCATGATTTGAAAATTTCAAACTCTCATTAGACGAGACGTCCGCGCGTCACCAAGAACAAGATTGCAGAAGTCGGCGGCAAGGTTTTCTTCTCTCCTGCAACGAGAGAGAATAGAAGAAGGAATAATTATAATAGGATAAGAATGTGCGGATAAAATCTTTTTTTTTTTTTGGGTAATTAAAGTTTTGTAAATATAAACAGATCAGACTGAAGGCCCATCTTCACACCCATCCCATTGTAACATACTCCAATTCCGTCATTCTCCTGCATATATATTGTGGAGAATTGGGACTTCAGCCGCATCCCAAAAAGCAGAGCAAAACCTTCTTCGTCTCCACAAAACTTGCAGAGGACAACTGGTCGGTCCAGGTAACGATTAGACCCTTTAAAATTGCTTCTTATTTTGTTTTGCTTCTTATTCGTTGAGCCGTAATTGCCGTCGGAATTGAATTAATTTGTGTTCTAATTCCTAGTTAGGGTTAGGGTTAGGGATTTGTTTCTTGGGTTTTTGTATGCACATGGTTGTGATATTATTCTACTTGATTGTGTGATAGGTTGATTAGGGGTGACACTCAGCATGGGGGAGAAGGTCGAAAACTATTTGTACTTGCAATTTAAGGAACATCTTAGAAGGGTGAATCTTAACAAGCTCGAGGAGCAAAAGGAATCTCCTGAGTTTGAACTAGTGGCAGATTTTCTGGAGGAGAAACTCCCCTATGGAATGTGTGTTTTTTTGCAAGATTCGAATAAATTGTACATGGTTGGAGGAGAAAGGATTCGGAAGAATGAAAGAGCTGGAAGGTATTGGTGGGAAGGATTTCCCGTTGCTGCAAACGAATTTGACCCCTCTGGCCTCAGTTGTGATGTTTTTGTGTTAGATTCCTCCAACGGAAAAATCTCTGCTGCTCCTGGTTTTCCAAAACCAAAAGGACCAAAGATCAATGCCAAACCTTTGGCCACCATCGGTGACAAGGTATACGTAATGAGTTTTCGGCCATATTACTATCGAGGTACGCTTCCATCTCCGGCCTTTGAGTGCTATGATTCTGCAAAACAGTCATGGGAGGAGCTGCCTGTGCCTCCAAATTACTATCATTTGCGTTCTGCTTCTCCTACTCATGGGTTTCATTTTGTGCTGGGCCCAAAGATTTATTTGTGCACTCGTCATGGGTTCTTTTGTTACAACGTGGATCAGTCCCCACCTAAATGGGAATTCATAGTAGATGCAGAGTGGCAGTTTGATCGGGACACCTCATATGAATCAGAAGTGGAAATGGTAGACCACAAGATTGAGGACCCCTCACTGCCTCTGATACCGGCTTGGCCCTACCATTCTATATGTTTTGCAGAACCGGGAAAAGGGGGCCTCGCCGTTGGCTATACTGCTCAAGGATTAGTGGGTTACTTCTTGGCATCTAATGGTGACCTACTGTATCAAGAGCCACTTAATCAGTTGAACAGCAACTCTAAGCTTCCCTCCCCCGATAACTATTTCTTTGGTGGAAAAGTTTGCTATGTAGGTGAAAACAAATTCTGTCTCATTCTATCCGGAGAAATTGATCAAACTTCATGGTCGTTGGCTGTAGCAACTTTTGATGTGAAATGGAAAGCGGATGTTCAAAATGATGGTGATGGAGGAGGGAAACACTTCTACCATGATCTTCCTCTGAGTTATCATCAGTTTGACAATATTAATTCGTCTTTTTCTAATGCTTGCGAATATGAGAACAACGAGTCTCCGAGGCTTTATGATTACTTCAATTTCCAGGATGCCTTCGTCATGTACGGTCACTCTCTCACTCCCCTCCTCCCCCCCCCCCCCCCCCCTCGGATTTTAGTATATTAGCAACTGTTCTCATTGTGTCTAGTAGTTTCATGGTTTGATATGCATGATGTCCCATAAATAAAATAAAGTAAAGAAGGTGCATGGTTATTATGATAAAAAAAAAAAAACGTCAGTGCTTGAAGATTTATTTTCAAGCCAAATGATTAGCAGGCAAATACAATTAGAAACTACCTATGTTGGTCCAGTTTTAGCAGCTTGAACTATTCCCTCCAAATTGGATTACATTTCTTGTTTTATTGCTTTCATCCTTTTCTTTACCAATGTATTATATGTTGGTTTTTGCTTTTATTCATCTCGGCTTTTGCATGCATTTGCACAGCTATGCAATTGTTCTGTCATTTTATTTTTTTGTTCATATCTCTCAGATCCTCCGAGCCTAAGAGCCAGCGTCACCACAACCACAAGCGCAAGCGGAGTATGATGGGTGTAGGTTTTCAGTTGGTGTGAATTGTCTATGGTTGGGAGGGGTTAGATAAGGCGTGCACAGTCGACCGCTTTTGTTAATGTTGGATTTTGTGCTTTGTTTATCCCTGGGTTTGGTCCTCCAGTTCCAATGAGGCTTATATTGTGGGCTGATATAAGGCATGCACAGTTGACTGCTTTTGTTACGGAAGATGGAAAGTCTTTAAGATTACCATTTCTGGTTGCCCAAGGTGTTATTAGGGTATTTTGGTTGTAATATATTTCTGATAGATATTAGTGTGATTTATTGATTGTTTCCAATTACTATCCTTTGATTATGCCTGCCAGTTGAATATTGCTATAAGAACTTTTTTAATTGGACATAGTTGTAGCTTTAATATGAAATGTCAAGTTCATCAATTGACAGGAAAAAGAAAAAAAAAAAACATTTTTTCTCTTTTTTCTTTACCTATTTGTCTTCCTGATATAGATTAATTGTTTTCCCTTTTGTAATAGTTTTCTTTCATTTCAGTTCACTGGAAAAACAGTTGGTATCCTCGGTTTGGGAAGAATCAGCAAAGCAGTTGCCAAGAGAGCTGAGGCTTTTAGCTGTCCCATCGCCTACTTTTCCAGAACAGAAAAACCAGATTTGAAGTATAAGTATTATCCTACTGTTCTGGAATTGGCCTCATACTGTGATGTTCTAGTTGTTGCATGCTCACTTACTGAAGAAACCCGCCACATCATCAATCGTGAAGTCATTGATGCTTTGGGGCCAAAGGGTGTTCTCATTAACATTGGGAGGGGTCATCATGTTGATGAGCCTGAGTTGGTATCTGCACTGCTAGAAGGCTGATTAGGTGGAGCTGGCCTCGATGTGTAGCTGCTTGAGCTTGAAACTGTGGTGCTCTTGCCTTATGCAGGAAGGGACACTACAGAAAATTGCAATGCAATGGCTGACCTTGTTATCGGGAATCTTGAGGCTCACTTCTTGAACAAACCATTGTTGACACCTGTGATTTAACAGTTTGTGCATCCGTATATAATGTCCATTGGAGGCATCATCTTGATTTGGCACTACAGTAACTAAGATCATTGTTTCTGGATTGGGAAACTCATGTCGAAACAGCTGATTGATACAAGTCCGGTCCATTATTGAAATTATCTCATGGCATCTTCAAATACATATTTGGCTTCTTGGTTTAGTGATTGGTTGCATTGCATCCACTCATCTATCTAATTCAAAGCAAACAAACTTTTAATTTGATGAGCAAAGCAGCAAAGTAATGTATTTGACCATAATATATTGGACGGAAACCCATTCACATATTTGCTAATTATGAGAAGCCCACAAAGATTGCTCGCACTAGCTAGAAGTATGGAGTCTCTGTTTTGGGTTAAGATTGCTTGGAGTGAAGGTTTTGAAGAAACGGTTTACAAGAATGTTGTTTGGGTCCTTAGAAATGGAGGAAAGGATTGATTTTTGGATAAAAATACGATTACACGAAGATTGCTGCTGTAAATGGAATTAGTTGTGGAACAAGAACAAAGAAAATTAGGGATGTTATTCGGTCGGTTCGAATTAGTTATGTTTCTCGAAGGTGGATTTAGGTAACGACTTAGTGAATAAGTCCGCTACATTATCCTCTGATCGGATTTGATTCACTTCAATCTTTAGAAGTGATTGTTGTTGCTGATTATAAAAGAACTTAGGCGATAACTTTAAAACCAAAGCTTTCGGTTTCAAAACTAAGCTATCAATTACCAACCAAATTTTCAGTTTTTAATCATATCTACCAAATTCGTATTTCAGTTTTTGGTATTAATTACCAACTTTAGAACAACTAATTCTTTATAATATAAATTAAAATGAACAAAACTAAGTTTTTCAATTTTATAATCGTAAACTTTGTATTCATCTACTAAGAGCAACTTTAGCAATGCTAGCCATTTTTGAGTCAAATTTTAGCCAAAGTAGCTAAAATGTTATTTTGGCTAGCCACTTTAGAAATATGTCTGCATCAGTGCTCTCTATTTTAGGTAGTTTTGAATTTATATTATTTTTTAAATGAATATTAAATAGTTTAAATGTATTTATAAATTACATAAAATAACTTAAAATGAATGTTTTAAATTATAGAGAGCCTCATCCCGCTCTCTATATTTAGGAGCGAGATAGCTAAAACTTATAATAGAGAGCCACTTAAGAGTCTGGAGCAGCTGCTAAAATAGATAAAAAACTAAACATGCTCTCCAAAATAGCTAAGGAGCCACAATAGAGAGTCTGCTAAAGATGCTCTAATTATAGCTTTCTTTTATATATAGGGGAAATGATCATTTACCCAATTTCAGCTTAAAAATTGCCCACTTGCTCCACTAACAGTTTTTTAACTCCATTTACCCAAAACACTCTAAGAGATTATTTCCCTAATACCCAATTAATTCTTTTTTTATTCTTTTGATTTATTTTTGGGACTTTTTTGCCCTCTCCTTCTTTCTCACTTAGAGAGAAAAGTCATCCTCCACCTTGCTGTGCTCCGGTGACCAGTGGCCGGCCGCGGACTCCGGTGACCGGAATCCGGCGACCGGTGACCGAAATCCCGAATCCGGCTACCGGTTTGGTGACAGGATTCCGGCGTCTGATTTTATTACCCCCCAATAATACCCAGTAATCATATTATTGCCCCCCAATAATCATGTTATTGCCCCTCAATAAACATATTATTGCTCCCCAATAACAAGGGTATTGGGGATCAATAATCAAGGTTCTAAAAAACGCTAGGCGCTAGTCGGGCGGTAACCCGAGGCCTAGCGCCCAGGGGCCTAGGCGGGGACTAGGCGGTTTTTATTTTATTTTATTTTATTATAATAATAAATACAAATGAATTAAATTTTTCACATAACTCTTGATAATTAATTGAATAATTATATTCAAATACTAAAATCACTTAATAATTTGATTGAGTAATTCACGTGCCCTTATCTCAATTCCAATTAACCTTATCATGTCAACGTGGCCAAACCATATGACAACAAAAAGTGAAAAAAGTCAAAAAGCTGCTCACTTCCTCTCTCTCTCTCTCTCTCTCTCTCTCTCTCTCTCTCTCTCTCTCTCTCTCTCTCTCTCTCTCTCTCTCTCTCTCTCTCTCTCTCTCTCTCTCCCCTGCTTCTTCTTCCCGAACTCTATGTCTCTCTCTTCACTCTACCAGAAAATGGAGAACAAGAAAGAAAGCCACCTCTTCTTTTCCCTGACCTTCACTTTCCTCCCTCCTCTCTCAAGTCCCAACCCTCCTCCTCTTCCCCACCTCCGTCCCCTTCCTCTCTCAAGTCCCAACCCGAATCCATCTCTTAAACCTCCGAACCCGACCTGGACTCTCTCTCACTTCAACTCCACCTCCGCCTTTACCGCGACGCCCTCTGCTTCAAAACCCTCACCTCTCTCGCCGCCGCCATCACCTGCAACTTGAGGAATTGAAAAAAAATTCTAGTATTATTCCAGCGCCCAGCAGCTCCGCCTAGACCACCTAAACTCCGCCTAGGCGGCCGCCAAGGAGCCAAACGCCTACAGCCATCGCCTAGCCTATAATCGGAACGGTGACTCGACGCCCAGCGCCTAGGCGGCCGCCTAGGCCGATTTTTAGAACCCTGTCAATAATTAGTGAAAAGTGAAAATATTTATAATTTTGAAAGTTTTTGTAGGTTTATCCAAATAAATAATCTTATTATTGCCCCGTAATAATCTTATTATTGCCAATAATAATTTTATTGCCCCCCAATAATCATATTATTGACCCGCAATAGACATGCATAACTCCTCGATAAAACCTTTTCTTTTTTCTTTCTTCTTTCCTCTTTCCTTAGAAATGTATAAGCCTTATGCCAAATTTACCCAAAAAAAAAAATCCAACAGAACGATGCGTCTGAGCGACGTTGAAGCGTCAACCGTCCGAGAGAAGCCCAGTCTTGGAGAACGACGCCGTCTAAGTGACATTGAAGTGTCAACGTCTGAGCGAAGCCCAGACCCAAACTTGGAGAACGACGCCGTCTGAGCGATGTTGAAGCGTCCGAGCAAAGCCCAGACCCGAACTTGGAGCGTGGAGCTTCGAAGCGTCGCCTCTGTCCGGGAAAGGAAAGCCGCAAGGGAAAAGCAGCGTCGTCGGCGTCACTCAGCCTCTCCGTGTTGCCGCCGTCTCCGTTGCCATCAGGATCCGAACCTGCGCCGCCAAAATCGATGGGGATGTTCCTCGCCGGAAATAGATGAGAGAGAGAGAGAGAGAGAGAGAGAGAGGGAGAGAGTCTGCAGCTGCAGAGAGAGATAGAGGAGAGAGAGTGAACCTGTAATTTTTTAATTAGTTGAAGGTTGAAATTGTCATTTAACACTGAATTGGGTAAATGAGGTTAAAAAAACTCTTAGTGGAGTAAGTGGGCAATTTTGAAGCTGAAATTGGGTAAGTGGCCACGGCCCCTTATATATATGACTTCAAGTTTTAGCCATTTTCAATAACATTTGATTATTTAACCATCTTTGACTAGATTACTTAAAATACATGTCCTATATATTAATGTAGTATATGTAGTAATGTTCATATTGTTATGAAAGTTTTTATGTTTATTTCTTAATATACATGTATGTGTATTGAAAACCATACTATATAAATCTAATATTTAGATAATTGGTAGATTCGGTATTTACCAAAATCAAACCAACTTTTTCTGTAATTTTTTATTTCGGTTTTATTGGTCTCGGTTACCAAAAAGTCAGTTTACCAAACCTAAAACATCGGTTGGTATTCGGTCGATTTGGTAATTATCAAACCAAGTGGTAGCCCTAGAGAAAACATAGCAATAAGACCAAATCGCAACAGCAAGAAACAAATTTAAAAATGCAGAAATTATAAATCACGAAGCAGATGATGTTTATGAGTTCTCTGAGGTTGCCTATTAGAAATGTTAATGTTAAAATTCTGCATCACAAGAAGAACTCGATCTGAAGCTAAAGTATACCTTCGCAATCGATGTTGCCAAAAAGACCGATAATTAACACCACCTGATGCCCAACACAACTTGTTTTGTTAACTGCATATGCATCTTTGGAGTAGTAGATGCAACTAATTGTCAAACCTGAAGGATTGTTGGTCATTTTATATACAAAGAATGTAATTGGATCTGGTCTAGTCTCTATTTCTACATTAACTATGACTTGACTGTCACGCCCCAAATTTCGAATAAAGAAATTCGAATACGAAACGCGATAACCTAACAAGCTCAAAAAGAACATTCAGAAAAATTTTCATTTAAACTATGCAACAAAACGAACTGAGCTCACAATGTCAATACTGACTCGTTCTTTAGAGTCACATATTATATTACTAAAGAGTTTACAAATTAAACTGAATAACAATTTGATGAATAAACACACACAAAACTCACTACACAGCGGAAGACTAAAACCAAAGTACCCTTCTACGTCCAAGCTACGACAACATCAAAACTTCAGTTTCGATGTGAGTAAACTTAAATAACCACAAAACACATTTCCAACTCAAGGACAACAAATCAACATAATGATTAATTTTAAGGGGAAATGATCATTTACCCAATTTTGGGGTCATTTAACCCCATTTACCCAAACACTCTAAGAGATTGCCCACTTAATCAACATTTTTCATTTTTAAACCCCAATTACCCAACCTTTTCGACACGTCCCTGTTTTATTCAATTTTCAGGACGCTTTTGCCCCTCTATAACTGAAACGCTTTCAAAATGTAACAGAATCGAGATTTATGGAGCGAAGCTCTCCGATTTTAGAGAGAGAGTATCGGCTGGATTTGTGGAGAGAGAAGCTCCCTGGTTTTTTAGGGTGGAGCTCTATCATTTTAGAGAGAGAGAGGAGCTGTGCGATTTCTAGAGACAGGAGAGAGAAGCTCCCTGGTTCCGGTTTGTGAAGTTCTCCGGCGATTTCGGTGTGTGAAGATCTGCGTTTTGTATTGGGCGCTGGTGGTAGAAGATTTGCGATTCAGAGAGAGAGAACATCTGCTGCGATTTTCACATGGATCGAGATCGAGATGCTCTCTGTGTTCCTCCACTGCGGTTTGCTTTTGTTTCTTTAGCGGAATCTGCTTCTGTTTGGCTTTTAGCTCGATTAAATCTGTTTGATTTTATGAATTTTTGTGTACGAATTGTTGTGTTATTTTCGAACTGATTTTTCTGAATCAGAGCTTCGTGTTATGTTTGTTTTGGTTTTGAATTGTTTTTGCAGTTTTGATTTGTACTTCCAGTTGTTTTTGAGTGCATTGTGTTAGTTTTGAATTTCTGTATTAATTTCGTGTTTCTATTGGTGAATTCATGCTTGGATTTGGGTTTGAGCTGTTTCCGAAGTGTTGTGGTATTTCTGATTAAATTTATGGGAGGCAGTAATATTTCTAGTGGGGGCTAATAATGTGTGTTCAATGATATTTTAGTATCTATAATTGTTGCTTACTGATCTTTTTATTTGGATGCATTGCAATTTATTACATTTTCAAGATTGTTTTGGCTGTTTTGACTATATTATTGGGAACCAGTAGTCTGTGTATTGGGGGGCAGTAATGTTTTTATGTGTTATTAAGTCGCTGTAATTGTTGTCTAGTTATCCTTCTCATTATTTTAAAAGTAATTTGATACTGGTTCTATTTCGTTTTTGTAGTTTTGATTAAATCAATGGGGGGCACTACTCAGTTTATTGGGGGGCAGTAATATGTGTTTTAGGTTTAATAATAGATTCGTTCGCCTGTGTTTTCTTCGCAGGTCTATGGCTGATCCCCTGGTTGCTAGGTGCCTTTACTCTGGCAAAGGTTATATGATTCCTTTGAATCAATGCATGAGCTACTCTGAGTTGTATGAAGACATTTTCCGTAAATTCCAGTTTTTGCCAAGTGATATTATTGAGCTTCAGTATGCAGTTCCAGGTTGTGAAGTTTGTTTTCTTCGTAACGATCGTGATTTCCAGATGCTGTTTTGCTCTGCTAGAATACATAGGTTAGAGTGTGTCGATATTTCAGTTTTAAAGATTGGGGGAGGTTGTAGGAGATCTTGTTCGGTGGATAGTGGTTCGGAAGTTATTGATGAAGATGATTATTTGGGTGATGCATTCAGGACTGAAGTTCACAAGACTTATTTGTCTGATGAGTGGAGTTCTTATATTCATCATGTCGGGGATAAGTTTCATGGTGCTGCTGAGCTTCGTGAGAAGCTCAGGAAGTATGCAATTGCAGTTGGTTTCGAGTTTGTATTCCTGAGAAATGATTTGGACCGTATTCATGCAGTCTGTGCAAATGTTGGAACCGAAGGTTGTGATTGGCATCTTCGTGCTTTTTCATCATCTGCCAATGGTTGCCTTTATATAACAGAGTTGAATAATATTCACACTTGCAAGGGTGTAGTTAGGACTCAAAAGCACAAGCTTTTGGGATCCAAGGTTGTCAAGACTTGCATTGCTGCTGATGTTAGCTATAATCTTTCATTGAAGCCAAGGGAGATTATGAGCAAGTTCAAATCAACATATGGGTTTGATATTTCCTACAAGGTTGCCTTGAAAGCAAAGCATCGGGCTAAGGAAGCGATTTATGGTTCCGATGCGGACACGTTCAGCAAGTTATCTTGGTATAAGGAAGCTGTTTTGCAGAGTAACCCCGGTTCTTCTTTTGTGTTGGAAGTTGAACCATCTTCAAATCGTTTTCAGAGGCTTTTCGTAGCTTACGGAGGTTGTGTAGAAGGCTTCCAATTCTATTTGCCTGTGTTGTATGTCGATGGAACGTTTGGTAAAAGCATTTACAAGGGTCAGATTCTTTCTGCAACTGGGAGGAATGGAAATCAAGGTAGCTGTATTGTTTATTGCCCCCCCCCCCCAATAAAGTTATTATTGGCCCCCAGTAATATTGGCTTTTGTAATAGTTTCATCTGTGTGCTTAATATTTCTTGTTTTAGTTTCTTTCATTGGGATAGATATCATTTTTACATTGCTGTGCGACGCTATGATAGTTTCCTGCAGTGCAATAACAACATTATTGGCCCCCAGTAGACTGATTTTCCTGTGATCTGGTACATGCAGGTTTCTACCCTCTAGCCATATGTTTTTGTGATTCTGAGACCGATGCAAACTGGACATTCTTTTTCAAGCATTTGAAGAGTCTGCTTCAACCTCAAGGAAGAGTTATCACATTTATTAGTGATCGGGGTGTTGGATTGTTGAGTGCCTTCGATAAGGTATTTGCTGGTAATCCTCATCTGTTTTGTTACAAGCACTTGGTGGCGAACCTTGCCGGTAAATATAGGGGTAAAGGTACTTCAAAATTGATAGAAGATGTTAAGCAGAAGTTTTTTAAGGTTGCATATTCCTCTACTGAGAAGGAATACCGTTTCAATTTGCGGTTGCTTAGAGCAGTTGGTGGTGCCGATATTATTGACCCTTTTCTTGCTGAATTGCCTGTGGAAAATTGGTGCCGTGCATTTTATACTAGCTGTCGATATGGAGTTATGGCTAATGGGATTGCTGAATCATTTAACTCTTGGATTGCAATTGAGCGTTTGATGCCAGTCTATTGTATGCTGGACCAGACAAGAATAAAACAAATGGAGATGGCGGGTAAGAGGATGGAAGAGGCAGAACGTTGGACCACAGAACTAACTCCCAAAATGGAGGAAAGGTTGAAGGTGCAGATGGAGAAATCTCGTTGTTTCAGTGTCCATTATTCTAGTCCTGGAGTTTATGAGGTTAGATCTGACTTTTCATATGTAGTCAACATTTCCGATCATTCATGGTCATGTGTGAAATGGCAGATCAATTGTTTTCCTTGTCCTCACAGCCTTGCTGCATTACAAGCTGCTTCTGAGAATGTATATGATTATATTGATAAGTACTTTCATGTTGATATGTTCAAGAAGAGCTGTAGTTTTCCCATCCGTCCGATAACCAATGTTGATAAGAGGCCCCCCGGGAGGCCTAGGGTGAAGCGGTTCAAGTCGGTTGGAGAGGTTAATTGAAAAGAAGCTGATTCGTTGTGGTCGTTGTGGCAAAATGGGCACTCATAACAAGTTGAGTTGCACTGAACCTCTCGTTCATCAGTAGTATATGGCTCTGTAAAGAGTTTTTAGGTTTTGAATTTGTCTATTGGGGGGAAGTAATTGGTTTATTGGGGGCCAGTAATTGTTTATATTCAGGCTCAAATAATCATTTTACCATTCAGATGTCAGATTCTTACTGTTGGGATGATTAAAATTCCATTTACATAGCTGAAGTTAAATTTTCCAACAGGTTATATGCTTACAGGTTGTTTTCTGGGGGGCAATAAACATATTAGTGCCCCCCAGTAATGTCATCATCAATTCACCGACTCTTTGTATATTCAGGCTCAAACAATCATTATTCTTTCCATGAATACAGAATTATACTTTTGGGTTTATTACAGTTGCTTTTAGATAGTTGAAGCCAATATCCGAACAGGTTTGAGCTGTTTTTAGTGCTTACAGTTGGTTTCTGGGGGGGCAGTAATCAAATTCCTGGCCCCCAGTAATGTCATCTTTTCAAGGACACCTAGTGATTTGAAACCCTTTTCAAATGTTGCCAACAAATTTAAATACCAACTGAGATACTTCTGGCCATCTTCTTAAATGTTAGTGGGGCTCAATAGTATTCTGACCTAAACAACAAAAATTATTGGGAGGTAGTAACATGTCTACTTTGGAGCATTTGTGTAAAGTGCCTGCTTCTAATTGAAGTCAGCAACAGTATATTATATCATCCAAAAATGCAGTTCATTTCACCATAGTTTGAAGATAAGGCTAGTACAAGAACTTTACAATCCCTACTCTTTGGATACGAAAACTACATTTTCTAAATATGTTATATCTAATCTCATGCCTCACTTTCTGCCCAATAGTAGGTGCATGAACCTCTCAAGCAATCTTGTCCTTATGTTGTCCCCGCCTTCCTTGGTTGGTTCTACGCCATTTACAATGCTCTCCATGTAATGGAGCATAAAGGGGCCGCAATCACCACTGTAAAGAAGTAAAAATAATGGGTGTTTAGGAATGTAGGCAGCAACGACAAATGTTACACAACTATTAGGACAAATAGTTTGCTTTAATGTACTTACGATGATGGGTTCTGTTGCGGGCAGTCAAAGTCTTCATAGAGTTCGTAGTCTGTCTCCACAACATTATTGGTTAAGATCCAGTTCCTGGTTTGTTTTTCCTCCTCGGTCATTGCTTCTTCAACAATAATCAGGTTTCCCTTATCATCTTCGCCTTTGCATTTTTCACGAGTGACATCTGGATCTTGGCTTTCGCCCGGTATTCTCATCTTAGTCAAGTTCACAGCATGTATGAATTTCTTTATGTGCTTTACCTGTTTTTTGCAGTTATAGAATTTTAGTTCAACAAAAGCATGCTAACAGTATGGAAAACATAAAACTGCATTCGTGGAATTACTACATACCACTCTTGCTGCATTCCGGTGGTACTTCTCCTCATTGGTGAATTCATCGATTGGTGGCCTCAATGAATTCATATGACTGAACCTCCTTTTTTCATTGTCAATTATCAGCAAGGTGTAGTGCATGTTTGTGGTGTGGTGAATTGGTACTAGCACCTCTTTGCAACGGAAGACTGACCACAGGGGTTCATAAATCATTGTCTCGACACCACACTCAAAAGGTGTAGTGTCCTCATCTTGTTCTTTGGTCTATTCATACTTTATAGCATAGTACTGTATACAGAACGTAACCAAGTTAATTCAAGTTAAAATTAACAATAATTGGGTAATATCCTTGAAACTGGTGCTAGTTTTGCAGGTTTAGTGGGGGGCAGTAGAAACATTACTGGGGGCCAGTAATATGCCTACTGGCACCCAATTTTCCCGACATAGACCACTTGATTTACATTCAATATGAACCAAATAAACAGAACATCTTCAAAACACACCATGATATATATTCAGTATCAAAAATGGGGCAATAATCGCTCTACTGCCCCCCAATAGAATGATTACTGCCCCCCCCCCCCCCATAACACAAAGAGTACGACATAATTCAGCCTTTTTACACAATGTTGCTTTCCAATAAACACATAACTCAATGTATTTGGTTTAGGCTACATACCCCTGCGTCTACTGTGAGGAATCCCACTTGCGCATTTTGCTTTTCTGCATCAGACTTCAACAAGTCAATATAAACGCTGATCACCTGCAATTGGGTCATTGGATTTTTCATCAGAACATTATAAGTGAACAAGAGAAAATAAAATTGCATGAAATACGCATTTTATTGGGGGGCAGTAATCATTATACTGTGACCCAATAAATCATTAAATGGAGCCTTTCATTGAAAGACTTACGTCAGTTTCGATGTCCCCATCTTGGATGATTACTCTTAGGTCGTGCTTGGTGATCCGGCGTAGAAGATCAGTGCTCATCCAATACTCGGTCCTATTCATATTGAAACATTTGATCCCAATGCAGTTTTTATCAGTATGAAAAACGGAATTTGAATTGTTATACCAATTTTAAACCAGGCTGTGTACTTACGTGTCTTTCACAGCAACGTTGAAGAAGTCTCGATAGTGCCTTGCCACTGCTGGGTCCAGTGTCCTCCATGTTCGCTTATCGCATTTGACTCCCTTGATCTTAATATTGTGTTCCATTTTTCTCTGGGCTTGCGGCATGATTCCAGCTTTCTTAGGTGCAGCTCTCTTCCTCATTTTTGCCTCTTCCGGAGTGTCATACTCCCACTCCTCCTCTCTAGCCTTCTTGGCAGCCCTCCGGTATGTCTTCACGTTCTTCACTATAGAATGCATCTCCGGAGTTTTCTTCTGTTGTTCCTGTTTGGCATGGGTCCCTTCCTTCTGTTTTACCTTTCCAACTACTGCCATCACTTCTTTCTCAGCAATATTCCTTATGATGTTATCTAGCTGTTCATCTTCCTCTTCATTACCATGTTCTTGTTGCCCCAGTTGAAAACGGCTTTCATATTGTTGTTCAGGTACTTCCTGTGCAATAGGAAGCTCTGACGTCACCGTGTCCGTCGACTTTCCCACACTGGCTGCATAATGGGTTTCCTCTCCGGCGCTTGGTCCAAAGTTTGGATTTTGATCCTCAACTTCATCTTGAGGGACCACTTTCGGCATGAAAGGAACTATCTCAAGTTGTCTTTGTGGTGGGGGGACCTCTCCTTTCTCCTTTTCAAGCCGGATGTGCAACGCCCTGATGAGGTTATTTTTTGCCCTCTTTTCAATTTCCAGCTCTTTAATCCTCTCATCGGCAACCTTCAGCTTGCCCCATAGATCTTTGTTCTGCGCATTCAGTTCCTCGTTTGCTTTAGCAAGCCTTCCTAGCTTTGCCTCCATTTCTTTTGTGGGCTTTGTCTCACCAATGGCTGCCTCCATCTCCCTGATTAGTTCCTTGATATTCCCCGTCAACCTTTCATTTTGTTCCTCTTCCGCTTGGCTTGCCTGGGGCACCTGTAAAAAAGAGAACCAAGACCTTCAAGTTATTGGTCCCCAATAATGTGTTTACTGGAGGCCAGTAATAATATTATTGCCCCTTACTAGACTACCATAAAAGCTCATATTCCCATGTAAACAAGTCAATGTTTTAAAATTAACAAACAAACATCAGTTATTCACTTCATAGGATTAGTTTAAGGTATAACTGAACATGTGTCAACACATTACTGGGTCCCAATAATGTATCTATTCCCCCACAATTACTGGCAGCAGACAAGCTCAGTTGAGCCACTCACCCAGTTGTCAAAGCTTGGTGTGTCCTGCACCTCATCACCCAGCTCGAGGTCTTCCAGTCTAATTTTCGCATACCACGGTCCATCTTTTATCAGATCCTGTTACATTTAACAAGTCAGTACTGTGTAGTAAACATTGAAAAGAACATAGATGTAATGTTTTTGAAATTTGCTTACCACGGCTAAGTTCTCGTTCCTGTACATCTGCTCCAGGCTAAATATTTCCTTTATCGACCATCGGATGAATCGTGGAGTTTCATTCTGCTTTCCAGGTATCCAGGTCTTTGCTTTGGTCTTCTCAAGGAACCAGTAATAGACGAGAAGAAGGCATCCATTCAAAACAGATGGACTGTTCCTCCTATACTTTTGTAGCCCTTCCATCAAGAAGTTCAGAATTAATCTTGGCCAGTTGTACATGTTTATGTTCTCAATCCGCTCACATACGGCGACCATATCCCATGTGATCTGAGCACCGGTCCGGGCGAAGAAGAATGTGCTGAATAGATATGTCATCATTAGCACGGCTATCTTCCTGGCATCTTTCTCTTTTGCAGGCTTTGTCAACTCAGTCACCAGCTTCGATTCCACCTTTGTTCTCAGGACAGCCTGCGTCTTTAAAGGGCTGCCAAATATTTGGGAGTCTTCCATCTCTTCCCTCACCACCCTCCTGTTCACATTGAACACTTCTCCTTCAGCCGGAAGGTGAAATAAAGCCGTGACATCCTCCTCCGTTATTTCCATAACAACATCCCCAAACTTCCACTTGTTGTCTGTGCGGTCGAAGTGCCTCATGAGTATCTCCAGGTCCGCTTCATGCTTGTGCAGCTGGATCTCGGTTATCTTGTCCTGCCAGAACGGCTCCATCATTTCACCAAAGTCTGTACCCCTCAAAATCTCCTTTGTGATGTCTGGTATTCTATCCTTGTGTGCGTTGACCATTCTCCAGAATGCACTGAGTGTGCACTTCTGTTGCTTCCACTCAATCTTTGCTTTCTGGGTCTCCTTTTTCTGCTCTTCCTTCTTGATTGCCCCTTTCTTTTGCTTCTTGGCTTTCTTCCTCTTTGATTTTACTTCTTCTGAATCCTCTTCCTCTTGAACTGGTTTCCTTTTTGGTTGTTGTCTTGTTTTGATTACAAACCTCTTCGTTGTCTGTTCACCTTCTGATTCTGATTCTTCTTCAGTCGATCGTCCTGAATCTTCATTGACTTCATCTTCAGCAGACTCTTCATCAGAAATGTGATCTGCCTGTTGTCGCTTCCTCTTTCTGATTTCGTCAAATTTTTTTTGCAGGGGTTGGTTAAACGTTGTCTCAGTGCAGTTATCTGAACTCTCTGAACTCCGGTCATCTTCTTCTGAGTCACTCATCAAGGTGAATTTTGGTCTACCCATTCTACACCAAAACAAAACCAAAATGATCATTACAAAATAGTTAAGAGAAGGGTTCTGACTTCGTATGAAGACATTATTGGTTGGCAGTTATGTGTCTACTGCCCCCCACTAAACCATCAAAACTTGCACCAGTTTCAAGGATTCACAGTGTATTGCACTTTATCACAAAGAAAACCAAAATGATCATTTAATAATCAACAAGAGATGATGACTGTCTCCTAAGAAAGACATTATTGGGTAGCACTAATGTGTCTACTGCCCCCCAATAGACCATCAAACATTACACCGCTTACTATGTTTCACAGACTATAGAAGTTAGTCACACTCAAAACAACAGTTAATGTCTAAAAATGCACATTATGAGGGTCAATAATATGTCTACTGCCCCCCACTAGACTGACAAAAACCACACATTTTGCATCAAACATTACACCGCTTCCTATGTTTCACAGACTATAGAAGTTACTCACAATAAAAACAACAGTTAATGTCTAAAAACCCACATTATGAGGGCAAAAATCTGTCTACTGCCCCCCCACTAGACTGACACAAACCTCACCATTTGTGTCAAACACTACACCGCTTCCTATGTTTCACAGTTTATAGAAGTTATTCACACTCAAAACAACAGATAATGTCTAAAAACACACATTATGAGGGTCAATATTCTGTCTACTGCCCCCCACTAGACTGACACAAACCACACAATTTTTTTCATTTATCGACTACTGCAATTTAACACTACATTTACTTTGGAATAGCAGTTTTCAGTCCGTCAATAAATAAAGCAGTCATCATTGGCCCCCAATACAAAGTCTACTGGGGGGCACTAATGCTACAACTTTTAAGGTTAGGACTCCACAATAGGCTCTGGATCACACCTCATTTTCTCTAATTTAACAGATTATAATCCATAAACAACATTCGTATCAGATTTTCTCAATTATGAACCAGAAACCCTATATTTCACAGATTTCGGAACATGCAAAGTCGTTCGAGAAATTTCACAGATATGTAACCAAAATGAAACTTCAAACTACTTTAAACGGAAGATTTTGGTATAGGTTCCTCAGAAAACATGAAGATACTGGAAAACGGAGTCGGAATTTGAGTTTTTACCTTTTTCGATATCTTCGAAGCTGAAAAAGGGAAAACAAGAACCGGACCTTGAAGCGTCATCGCCGTAGAACGGTGAGAATCCAGGTGAGAGAAAGAGGGAGTGAGGCAGAGAGAGAGAGAATCGGGTATGGAGGGAGGAAGAGTTTTGAATCGGTTTGACGTTTGATAGAGATGGGTAACTGACGAGTCGTCCGGTTTTAGTGTAGTGGCACTACCGTAATAACATTTTTTTCCGGAGCCTAGATGAGTCATGACACTGTGGAATTGGGTAAGTGGGCACAAACAGTTGAAGGTGGATTGATTGGGCAAATATTGGGCTAAAAATGGGTAACTGGTCAAAATCCTTTTCTTTTTAAGGAAAACACAACTCACCACCGTGACAAATCAAATCATTCATAATCTCAACAACAAACCAAGAAATCACTTTTCTTTCCTCTCAACAGGAAGCATTTATCACCACAAAGACATGATAAAACATTTCTCAACTCACTACGAGTCTCAACCACAATTGTGCTCATAAATTACACTAAATAAAAACTAGTAATCCCTGCATAGAAAATTAGTTCAGGAGATCACCAAAAAGCACACAATCCAAAATCATAGTAATCCCTGCATATAGTTTAGTTCAGGTGACTACATTAAATCAATAAATAGAAATCATAGTAATCCTCACATATTGTTTAGTTCAGGAGATTACGTAAAGATCAAACAATTCAAATGAAAAAGGAAAGTAAATAAGAAAATCAACAACTCACGCTGAAGCCAAGAAATCACCTTTTTAACTCCATTAAAATGATTCAAACAACACATGCTTAACAATTTCTCAACTCAAGAGTAAATTAAAGCAACCAAAATCAGCTTTACAAATTAGTAAGAATCCAAGTCCCTCATGGACAATAAAAGAAAGAAACACCCGAAACACTCTTTTACAAACATGTACTCATGAGAACGATAACACAAAGTTATCCCCCAAGCAGCACATTGGCGGACAGACTAGAGCTCTAATTGATCGTAACACTCACCCGACCAAAGGCGTGGTTCCCGATTTCCTTGCCTCAATCACCAATGTGACAATAGGTCCTCAAACCGAAACATTTAAAAAGTCCACATGACTCAAAATGTTACACTCAACTGATCAAGGTACTCTTTCAACACAATATAAACCAACAATTAATTGCATGATATATTGCATTTCTGAAAAGAGTAAATGCTCAAAACAATAATCCGAATAAAATCACAATTATCATACTTCTCACATGTCACACTATCAAGATATATATTTCACGTATATATATATATATACACACACACACACACACGTGGTCATCCACTTGAAAAATTATTTTTATAATAAAATCTCATTTTAACTTACCTATGAACCGTAGCCGATCAAGTTCATATAATTTAAAACAAATATTTATTTCCGAAAACGATTTCACAATTTAACAAATAAATCCGAATAATAAAGTAACTCCGTTCATAAATGAACCTGGTGAGATTTACTCACCTCTGAATCCCGCTGCGTCTTCTCTTACAGTCGAGATAAAGTACCGAACACACTCCGTCAAGTACCTAATCACATACGGTTTCATCTCAATACATGAAACACAAAGCGATTAAAGTTTTTAGAGAAACTCAATTAATAAAAAATCAACCCTTTGACCCCTCGAAAATAAAACATTTCGAGTAATTATTCATCCGAAACTCTTCCACTTCACCAATAACTCGAGAAATCGTACAAATGAACACTTTATTAATTTCAGGAAATTTTAAGAAATTAATAACGAAATTCCGGGATATTACATTGACCATATAGAATTTGTCACATTTTAGATAAACTAAGAGATACAACATCTAAAAAGTCTTTGTAAACTAGGATAGACCATTACTAACAAGAAGTGATAAACCAAACTTTCTTGGTAGTCAAATCTTGAAGATTCGTTTGCATGGAAAATAAATTGTGTTATATCCAAGATTCAAGCTCCTAATTAATCAAATTGATAGAGGGTTTGTAGTTTCGTAGTTAATTGCTATATGTGAAATTCATGAGTCTCTTTTTTCTTTTGGGCTAATTATGAGTTATTGATTTTTTTTTCCTTACAACCGTGACCAAGTTTGATTCTTACTAACACCAAAACGGTCAATTCAAGAGGAGCTTGTGAAATTTTGTTGGTAGGAAATTGGTTAAAACAAGCTGTAAATATCAGACATCAGCCAATCGAATCGAGTCTTGAGTGATGCCTTGCATGAATAATGAGATCGGTTCGTGTGACCGAAGTTTGAATTATTTTCCATATGGTGTATCAACTTTTTAGAAATGCTCGAAGCCAAGGTGCTGAATTAATTCGGCCAAGCATTAATTCCCTTTTATCATAGACTGCCAGACGGGGACATTCGCACTTGTCCTTATCTCTGACCACCACAAACACACCCACCATTTTTAGTCAGAGTCTCATAATCCTCCTCCTATAAACTCCACCTTCAGGTTGTGATTTGTCTCCAAACCTTTTGGGAGGCGCAAAAACCCAAAACCAACCCAAACCCAGATTTCAAATCCCCCCAAAAATGGACTCCATTGGCGTTCTCCTACCCATCCCAATGTCCCCTTACTTAGAACAAGAGCTCGAGAAGCGCTTCAACCTCTTGAAGCTCTGGACCGCTCCCCACAAGACCCAGTTCATCAAAGACCACGCCACCTCCATCCGCGCCATCGTCGGCAACGCCTCTGCCGGAGCCGACGCCGAGCTGATCGACTCTCTGCCCAAGCTGGAGATCGTCGCCAGCTACAGCGTTGGGATCGACAAGGTCGATTTGAAGTATTGCAAGGAAAAGGGTGTAAGGGTCACTAACACCCCCGACGTTTTGACCGATGACGTGGCCGACATTGCTATTGGGTTGTCGCTGGCCGTCATGCGGCGGCTGTGCGAGAGTGACCGCTATGTCAGGAGTGGGCTTTGGAAGAAGGGTGACTACAAGTTGACCACAAAGGTTACATTTTCTTTCTTTCTTTCTCTGTTTCATTGCGAAAAGTATGTTGTCAGATTTGAATTCCATCCGGATTGTTTGGTTTGCTTATCTTGCTGGTTTGGTAATTGGTAGTGCTTATAAGCAATTGTTGAAGTCAACAATTGTAACTTTGCTGTTTAGTTGTCCGGTTAAATGGAATACCTAGTTAATGATTGTGGTGAAAAAGTCTACCAATTGTTTAGACACAAAAAAGACAATGATAAGAAACGTGCAGTTGAAATTAGTAGTCAGGAGAAGAACAGTGCTTGCACAAATTAGTGGTCGGTCAAGGTTGCTCACGAAGATGTCTCCATAGCTATTTACGTTATTAGGCTTTTCGTTTTCTTCCAAGAACTTTTACTGTTTCTGATGATGACATCAACCCAGCAAAATATATCAATGATAGTTGGTTTTGGTTGATGTAGTTATTCATAATGTACGTTTGGTTTGTGAAGAAATAATACTTCGGAGTGGATTGTGCATTGTTTTGTGTTGTGTATGAAATAGAGAATGCAAAGTAATTTCAGTGTTACCCAAGCTCTTAAAATTACATGGTAGGCTTTGTGCTTGTTTCTGTTTTGAAAAGGTGAATCGATATTGATTGAACTGGGCATTCCTCTAATTATTGTAAGGCTGTTTTCCTACTGTTGTGGAGTTTTCAGTGCTGAATACTCTGTGTAATTGCTTCTGCACTTCTACCTTTCATGTGGAAACATGCTGCACAGTTGGATTTAGGACCTTTGGAGCTTTTCTTTTAGCTGCTTATGTGCTATATAGCCATGTCAAGCAAATGGGAACCATTAGATGGAAAGTCTTTAAGATTATCATTTCTCGATGCCCAAGGTGTTATTAGGGTATTTTGATTGTAATATATTTCTGATAGATATTAGTGTGATATATTGATAGTTTCTAATTACTAGCCTTTACCTTTTTGTCTTCCTGGTATAGATTGTTTCCCATTTTGTAATAGTTTTTCTTTCATTTCAGTTCACTGGAAAAACAGTTGGTATCATCGGTATGGGAAGAATCGGCAAAGCAGTTGCTAAGAGAGCTGAGGCTTTTAGCTGCCCCATTGCCTACTTTTCCAGATCAGAAAAACCAGATTTGAAGTACAAGTATTATCCTACTGTTGTGGAATTGGCCTCCAACTGTGATGTTCTAGTTGTTGCATGCCCACTTACTGAAGAAACCCGCCACATTATCAATCGTGAAGTCATTGATGCTTTGGGGCCAAAGGGTGTTCTCATTAACATTGGGAGGGGTCCTCATGTTGATGAACCTGAGTTGGTATCTGCACTGCTAGAAGGCCGATTAGGTGGAGCTGGCCTCGATGTGTATCAGAATGAACCAGAAGTGCCGGAGGAGCTGTTTGGGCTTGAAAATGTGGTGCTCTTGCCTCATGTAGGAAGTGGCACTGTAGAAACTCGCAATGCAATGGCTGACCTTGTTATTGGGAATCTTGAGGCTCACTTCTTGAACAAACCATTGTTGACACCTGTGGTTTAAAAGTTTGAGCATCCGTACTTATAGTCCATTGGAGGCATCATCTTGATCTGGCACTACTGTCTTCTTCAATAACTAAGATCATTGTTTCTGGATTGGCAAACTCATGTTGAAACAGCTGATTGATACTAGTCCATTATTGAAATTATCTCACTATGGCATTTTAAAATTCACGGCTTCTTTGTTTAGTGATTGATTGCATTGCCACCCATTCATCCATCTATTTCAATTTTGGCTTTTAATTTACGAATAGACACCAAATTTGTTCGCAGTACCGGAGTGGCATGAAGAGTTGCCAAAGAGTTTTAATCAGCAAACACAACTAGGAGATGATCAAAGAAATTGCATCAAGAAATGAGCACCCCATAATTAATGTCTGGATCATATATAGTGCAGCAGGAGGCTTTTAGATTCAATTGGAATTCCAGTCTTGAAACTATTTCTGTAGTATCCGAGGGCATTTTTCTAGCGTCCAAGATTCGAGTGCAAGGTGGGTTTCTCATGTATGGAAGGAGGCTCACAATTGGAGGGCACACTGGGGAGAGACAACGTTAATTGAGAAAGCTATAAGAAGATTAGTGAGTAGTAAATAATGTACTAGTGTTGAGAACTTGAGATGAGGCAGAGCGCAATGGATTTTATGGACCTTGAGACTGGTTTAGCTGCATATTGAGCTTATGTTCAACACCAGCCTTCCTGCAGAACTGAGCTTAGTCGAGGATGGAGTCAATGTGAGGATGACCAAAAGAGAAGGGTTTGTTGGAAGGAGAAGAGGCTATGATTGCTATTTCAACTCGACATAGTGTGCAGAGCTGATTACCCTTCTCAAAGACTCGAAGAGTCCTAAGTAGTGTTTCAAATTGTGACCTGTAAGTTACCCCTATATTTTGGTAATGGCAATCTTTTGGCAACTAGGCTTCTTGATCTTCGTTACCAAAGTAAAAAGTCGGATAGTGGAGGATATATAATCAGAGTGATTTCATTTAGTTGACCAACTTTTTGGGGGCAACTATAAACATGTCCTTATACTAGAGGAAGTGATTTACGCAAGATTTTGGAAATGACAAATTCTTATTCCCTTAAGTGGGATCAAGAGATCCCATTCATTTCAATCTTTATCAACTCCTATTCATTTCTTTAATTAAAACAAGAAAACAAAAGCACTGCAAGATATACAGATAATTTCAGGCCAATCATTTTGAATCCCCCATACTGCAAGATAAATCTTCAAAAGATGTAGTTTCCCTTTGAAAAACCACCTTTTCCTACTGAATAAACAAGGGAATAACATTTCAATGAGTAAAGATTTGAAATACTAACTCTGGAAGAAGAGAAAGAAAAATGCTAAAGACTGAGATATGTCGCACAAAAGAGGACTAAATGAGATCCAAAGCAACGATCAAGCAAGAATGCTAATACCAATTAGTTAGAGATACGCATTAGTATAACTGTATAGATTCCTAGATTGCACTATTAGAGTAGACTAAATAGCCGAAATCAGTGTTACAGACACAAACTATATATAATGCCCTAATGGTTACTTGTTTACAATGGATGCCATGCCAAAAATCTTCTGCTTAAATGTAACAGCAGCTTTTAAAGTCACTAATCTCAGATTCAAGTACTGTTCCACTCCATTGCCTGTTTCATTAACAGATTCCAACTTTTACTGCAACAAGACCAATTTTTGAGGTGGAAATTCACTAAAACATTTTTCTTCTCAAAACCAAAAACAAACATAAAAATAAAAGTTAAAAACCATTTTGTGCTTTTATGATCTTAATTATCAGTGGGCCTATAAAATACTTGTCCCTTAGGTTAGAGCTTCCAAAGTAGAAACTTCTGTGGCCTGTACTCACCAACCACATACATTGCAGCATTCCGCATCCCACATGGATAATGGAAATCCACTATCAAAGAATCTGTAAGAAATCTCAATCCAATTTGAAGACAATAGAATTGTGCTGATGTGTAGATTTCGTAATCCACATCATCATCTTTCACTCCCATTATAAGCATACCCGCTCTCTCCTAGTTCTAAACATCTTCATTTCCTAGGCTTCTCAACACCACCCGGCCAGTACACAAAGAAAAACAGTCATGGCAAGCTCTGCAATCCAGCAGTCAGCATTTGCCGGCCAGACCGCTTTGAAGCAGTCAAATGAGCTCATTCAGAAGATTGGCGGCCTTGGTGGTGGCCGCATCACCATGAGGCGCACCGTAAAAAGTGCCCCCGAGAGTATATGGTGAGTAACTTGGCTGCAGCCGGTGACTAGAAGCTATTTTCATCTTACTAAAACTCCTTTATGTTACATAGTCACTAGTAAAGGTTATCCCAGCTGATGCAAAAAGTTACATACATTCAGTAGTAAAACAACGTACTCTTAGCATTGAAATGATAATGATTAAGTTACATGTTAACAGTAGATTTTAAACCATAGTGTTCATATATAGCATTAGGAAGTTTACACATATGCATCATATCTTTTATGCAAAGACCTTGAGCTTATGCTGAGATACTTCAAATGTAAATGACAAATAAGTATGGTGCAGACCGCCCAAAATACTTGGGACCATTCTCCGAGCAAACTCCATCATACTTGACTGGTGAATTCCCTGGTGACTATGGATGGGACACTGCTGGACTATCAGCAGACCCTGAGACCTTTGCCAAAAACCGTGAGCTTGAGGTGATCCACAGCCGATGGGCCATGCTTGGTGCACTAGGATGTGTCTTCCCAGAGCTCTTGTCCAAGAATGGTGTCAAGTTCGGCGAGGCAGTTTGGTTCAAGGCAGGGTCTCAAATCTTTTCAGAATTCAGGTGGCCTTGACTATCTTGGCAACCCAAACCTCGTCCATGCACAGAGCATCCTAGCAATCTGGGCTGTCCAGGTTGTGCTCATGGGATTTGTTGAAGGATACAGAGTTGGTGGAGGACCACTTGGTGAAGGTCTGGATTCACTTTACCCTGGAGGAGCCTATGATCCACTTGGATTGGCTGATGATCCTAAAGCCTTTGCTGAACTGAAGGTGAAGGAAATCAAGAACGGGCGGCTGGCAATGACCTCAATGTTTGGATTCTTTGTTCAGGCTATTGTAACTGGAAAGGGACCTGTTGAGAACCTCTTTGACCATGTTGCTGATCCAGTGGCTAACAATGCATGGGCTTATGCCACCAACTTCGTCCCCGGAAAGTGAAGATATTCTTAACTTGATGGCTTGTGTTGAGGTTCTCTTTGTTTGTGCTCCCTGCCTCCCTTGCTTCTGATGTTAATTATTAGTAGAAACTGCTGTATTGAAATGGTTGTATCTTGTATCCATGCCACTATCCAGTAAAAATTCCTTTGCGGTTGAGTTCCTTATTTTTTGAAATGTACTGAACATTCAAGTGTTTTCGTTGACAAATGCATGCTTTAATTTGCTGCAATAGGAGGTATATCTAAACCATAAATGACTCAAAAGGCTACTTCATTATGCAGTTAATAACCCACAATGACAAAAATTTGCTTCTTTCACTCGGTAGACTTTCTCTCTAGAAAGAGGAAACTTCCTTATGCTCACAGATCCATCAAATCCTTGCTATTTGAACAAATGAAGAACTGTGAATAGTAATGGAAAAGACGCACTCAAGTGTTTGAAATTTATCCTGTGCCAGCAATTTAGTTCCTGAACACACCATTCGTGGGCCTTGTCTCTGTGATTTCACCAGTAAAGAACGTAAGTTTATAGAAATTGAACTTACACTAGCTTATACACTTGCAACAGCAGCTGCCAACTCTCCCAGCCATTGACACTCAACACAACAGCAATCTCAATATTTGGTGCTTACTGCAAAAAGATCTCTACAGCATTACCATTGTATAGAATTGCAAAAGGATCTCTCTCTTCTCTTTTTGATACACAATGTTTAATAGATTCAAATTATTAAAGAACTATATAAACAAGAAGAAGAAGAAGAAGCACAGTGCAGTTATATATTTGATTCAGCTATAGTGAGCTACAATTGCTTCTGTTTTATGGCATGTGCACTTTTTACAGGAACCTAAATCAAGTAGAAGATGCATATACAAATGAATATATACTACTAGTATTAGGAATAAGTCAGAAAACGCACCGGATAAGGGATTTGGTCACTTTGGAATGAGTGAGGCCTGGAAAAAAAAGCCTCAAATTGATCCCCTCTAGATACTGCAAAGAAACTTAAGGTGGCGTTCGGTAACGTTTTCAAGTCACATTTTCCATTTTATAAAATGAAAATGGCTTGAAATGCGTTCGTTAATTGGACTGTTTTAAAAAATGCAGAAAATAAAAATTAAAAATAATTTTTTATTTTACTCGTAAAACAGGAAAACGACAAATAGACATTTTCACCTTTTCAATCTCATATTTTAGAAAACACGGAGATATATTTTCCAAAACAAAGAAAAAAAAGAACGTGCTCTCTTCCATATTCTCATGTCGCTCTCTCCTTCTCAAGTCTCTCATCTCTAGTCACCATCTTCTCTCATTGCTCTCTTCTTCCATCACCAGTAGTCTTCATCAAAAATCCTTTTATATCAATTACTTGTGATGTTTTATTTTTATTTTTTTATATACATGCAAAGAACGATTTGAACTAGAGGAGCTAACGCTATCGTCGTCTTGCTATGGTATGTATTTCTTAAGTAATCAATCGAAGCTCTTATAAGAATCCCTATGAGTTTGTATTCAAATCTGTTTGCTGTCTAGAAAAAAAATTATGAGAGTATATGTTTTAGGGTTTAAGTTTTGGAATACCTACATATGTTTTAGGGTTTAAGGTTTATCGATTGACAGTGTTGATCTCCATTCAATTTGGTTATGCTTTGTTCTTATAATTTGACTTGTGTTGTACGATTTTTTTTCTCCTGCTGTTTTCTTTTCTTTGCATTTGTTTGGTCTATTATATGAAGGTCTTTAAATTGCATGTGAAGCTGGGTTATACTAATGTTTAGCTTGACCATAATTTGCAATCATGAATCCCGTAGGTTTTATTTGTATTTGTTTGGTCTATTATATGAAGATCTTTAAATTATGAAGTTGGGTTACACACTAAATATTGAAAATTGAGATTTTAAAAATACTACAACCGAATACATTTTCATTTTTTTTGTATTTTCATACGGCAGTACCGGACGCGTTTTTGCCGTTCTCGTTTTTGAAAATTGTTTTCGGAATAAACTACCAGACACATTTTCGGATCTCAAAAATCCAAATAGAATTTATATGGTTATGATTGTTTTGAAGTTATTTATATGTTTTATTTTCCCCTGTTTTCAGAGTCTGGGTGGCTCCACCTCTTGGTCATGTCAAGGTTAACTTTGATTGTGCCTGGCGGTCGTTAACCAAGAAGTGTGATGCCTGCATTCTGGCCAGAGATTCCAACAGGGGCCGCTTAGCTGTTCGTATTGTTTCTCATGTTTTTGAGAATATTTTGGATGGTCTCTGCTATGCTGCTGTTTGTGCAGCTGATGTTGGGGCCGAACTTGGTGGTCCGTTCATTTTGGAGACCCAGTCTGCATCATTGTACGAGGCTGTTGTGTTGGGACGAGATGGGCTGTTGTCTGCTTCGTCAGCTGCTCGTGTTGCACACCTGCGCTCCCTTCATCTGAACTGGTCCTTGGTGGGCAATGCACAGAACCACGTTGCTCATCGGCTGGCTTACATGTCTTTGAGGGAGACATTGCCAATTGACTAGGCCGAGCAGCTTGAGATTCAATATCCTGCTTGAGTAGTTTAGTGGATATTACTTAGGTTTTTTTTTATTTTTAAAATGTGTATTAAGTAAATGACATTTCTAAGACCTTTCTAAGTAATTCATCACCGATCGATTAACTCTGGTTTCCCCAGTCGAACAAAATCCCTATTTGCTCCTTGAGCAACAAACCTGACAGAATGATAATGACTTAACTTACTCCCATAGCAAAATAAAGAGTCTGATAACTTGCAAATCATGTGTGGGATATTGGCCCTGCCCTTGTGGTATCAGCACTGAGATCATCCCCATTAATTCAGTTATCCTTTCAATAAATCATGCTCCAGAAGCAATATGTCACCTAATGACTGTAATATCAATAAATTCAGTTCTTCTCCAATCAACTCAACAGAAGTCCCAGTCAACGTGCTCCAAGTAATAGCTACACAATGCTAATGTTCATTGGCTCACAACTCTCTCCCCTTGCTGAAATATAGGTTTGATGTGAAGCTATGCATTTATTGAGTGACTTGTTTATGAAACCATGGATCAAGGTGCCCAACATCTTTCTCAGAGAGAAAAGGTTTAATGCTTCAATGGGAAACTTACTTCAGTCAGTGAGGTATATATGCACCCTCGATAAATTTATAGATAAGATGAAATTGATTGAATTGGATAAAACTTTAGGAACATGAAAAAATTTATGTACATGTTAGAACTATAATCAAAGGTGGGTGTGGTGAAAGGTCTGTAACATATATAATCAACTTCCAGTGATCCAACATTAATTTCCTAGTTATGACTCAGTTGGAGCCTAGTAGTGAGCATGTCAGAAGACCAGAAAGCTGATCTAAATTCAACAGACTTTCCCTTTCTAACAGTAATCATTACTCATTTTCTTTTAGATATCGACAGGATCAGCACATCTTCTCTATACTATTCTAACAGTCATGAGTGAACATAGATTGAATCGTTTGCTCTGCAGAATGGCCGATTAACTTGACAATGTTGTTGGTTCAGTTTACTCCTACTGGAAGTAGGCCAGACAGATGTCATAGATACTCTCTACCTATTGCATTACTCATTTTAGCTCCTATTTTACAGTCGAAGTCATGGTGTAAAGCAGATATATGATGAGCAATATGTAGAATTGTCAAAATATTCATTTCATCAGTCTCTAAGAGGAAGTTTCGAGGCAATTAATAAACGAATTATGAAACTGGTGTTTTAAATTCGAGCATGCAGAAATAATGAACCTGCAGAATAGCAGAGAATAAAAAAAAGCAGAAATAAAACCTGAATCATTTCTCAATCTATATTTGTCGTCCTTGCGCAAGAGCCACTCTAATCTTGTTTGTATCGTTCCAATTTTATCAGATGTCCCTGAAGAGACACACCTATCTGCGAGCTAGTTCGATAAAAACATCTTGTGCTGGCATTACTTTACGATGTGGGACTATGAGAGATTTTTCCTAAAAGTGGTTGGTAAATGTTTTATTGCTTAACCTATTTTAACAGCTCATATCTAAGTCAGTAGTTGTGAACTTGTGACCAATCATTATATCAATCTGAAGGTCTTGTTACATGCTTCAATGTGATTGTAATATTATGTAATGATTTAAAGCTTTTATAAACTAAAATTGAACTTGAAAAGTCTTGTTAATACACTAATAAAATCAAGTTTTTATCTCGTCTTCCTTCAAATTTTCATTCCATGGGCTTCCGTTTCCTTAGCAGCTCACTACTCGTATCCTTGTCATGCTCACCTCACCACTGCATCAAGTCATCATGGTGCTCTTCTTTGGTCCTATGAACAATTTTTTGTCTTCCCCCTCTTATGAGACCAAGGAAGGATGGTGACATGGAGAACTGAACTTCAAGAGCAATGAAAATAATCAGCAACCATCTCGCATACACACTATAGATATTTCACCAAATTGATGATTGATCCTTCCAGTAAAGCATCCTCCACTTCCAATACGGAGACTGGAGACAGCAGCAGTTAGACAGCTAAGGAGTCTTGCTGCAAGTTTGGAGAGAAACTTAGAAGAAGATCATAGACGTAGATGTATAGCCGTATAGCTATCTTCTTCATAACAGATTTTTCAGTTCGCCAAACACCAAATTCATCATTCAAAAGCTTCAAACCCACCGGTATAGGCATTTATGGAACAAAGGACATGCAGCATCCTTCTTGTTAGGTTGTGTGGGTTTTTAGGTTGATCCTAAAAGTTCCATGTTTTGAGAATAAAATTAAATTTTCTTCTAAGAAATTTCTTTAACAACTGGGGTCTCATCAAGCAAACAAGATTGTCACTAGGTATTGCGACAACAATGTCATAATATTCGAGAAATATGCGCCTATAGCTAGACAGCTAATTTTATGAGGAAAAGGGGCCAACAAGACTGCTGATTCAACGTTTTTGGGACAAAAGTGAGACCTTAACCAATTCCTTGGGCCTATTGTTCTTTCAAAATTCTGGTAACAAATCACTAAGTAATCAGTATCATATCCTATATGAGAGTTCTTGTAGACCAATTTGTATATGTATACTATAGTTCATCTTTAGCAACTTCATCTTTTGCTTTCACATGTTTGTTGATTGATGTGGCCAGGTCCTTCAAGCTGGTTTTCGTAGAAAGCTTGATCTGCAAATTTTAAAAGAATTTCATACATAAAATGGTCTTTTATGGTCTGAAGAGTAAATAACAGCAAAAATGGAATATGTTGTGACTAATTACCGGGTTCTCTTTATTATTGGCTGCATAAAATAAGAGTGTTGGATAGTCATCTACCTGCAATGGCGAACAATCAAAACAACATAAACTTCTTAGAATCACCACACTAGCATCATATTATCTATAAAGTTCACTGTCATTTGATGTTCATCAATAACATGTCAGGAATTATTGAATTCATAAGAAATTAGGACTAACACAATGGCTTGTACTATTTCTAAGGCACCCAAACAAGGACTAACAGAATGCCTTATACTATTCTAAAGGATCCAAATAAGAACTAACAGCAATGATTGGATTGCACCGATCACAAAGCTATTAAGGCAAAAAGATGAGCGGACCTCTAACACTAACAGCACGAGTAGACAATCTAAATTACTGAAACAAGGTTTGCTCAGAGATAGTCCTCACAGCGACGACCACAAAGCTATTAAGGAAAAAAGATGAGCGGACCTCTAACACTAGCACAGCACGAGTAGACAATCTAAATTACTGAAACAAGGTTTGCTCAGAGATAGTCCTCACAGCTACGACCACAAAATTGTAATAAGTTCACATCTATATCTCTTTAATGCTTATCCGACATCTAATCTCCTAGATTCCATGAAATGCTAGATTTTCAATTAAATGTCATAAACAAAAACGTGATGCCAAAAATAACACATACTTTCAGTTTTGGATGTTCATTTGCAGAAGCATCTATCTTTGCGAAGAATAAACTATCCAAATTTTTGAAATGCTTAGCCAACTTCTCGACGCGCTTGCTAGTGGTCTCACATGTGATGCACCATGGTGTGAACACCTGTTTCACAACAGTGATGAGAATTATATGCGAATAGGCAAAATAATCTGTCTCTATAGATAATATAGGAATTCTTTAGACAATTAAGGTCGTTTCTTCCACTCTTTTTTTTCTCTTTTTTTTTCTTTAGGAAAATAAGCAGGAAGGGCTTGAGCGATGAAGATGTAAAGCATATTCCAAAAATGTATGTTATTTTGAACAACTCTATACTTTGTTTCAAGTTGGTCATCTTTTGTTTTCAAACATACGGTACTTCAGCTTAGATAATAATAGATTGTCTACTAGAAGGAGAATAATGTACATACCTCTAGTAGAACATTCTTGTGGTTATTCAAAATCAAGTCATCAAATGTCTTTCCAACAGCGACATGGACAGTTTCATTGGCCTGCAAATTCGCAGCAGTACAGAGTAGTATGAAATTTAGATACAGGATGTTTTTCATAAACTGTCTAAGAAAGAGTTGACGATTCACAGCTTTTGAGTGACTTAAACCAACAACATGCATGTGATAAATCTATCAGATTATGAAATTAGCATTGAGATTATTCATTGTTTCATTGGTTCTGCCATAAAATAAACTTATTCAGGTGAAAGATAATGTAACACACAAAGAAGCAAACTATATAACTATTGTCAAAACCATAAAAGAAATTTGGAAGCTTTCCAAGACTAGTTTGTCATCTTTGATCCAAAAGCTTTTAAGGGAAAAAACTACTCACGTTATTAGGTATTGCTTGTGATTTGAAGTATGGAGACAAAGTGCCATGCAGAAGCCCTGAGCAGAACTCCTACAAAAGCCACACCAGAAATTTTAGGTACCAACTTAGTTATTTTTCTTAAGGAAAATATGGTACATGAGAAAGTGAGAAACTGTTACCTCTATATTGCTTGGTGTTGGATTTGACTCTAATAGATATTTAGAGTTGACTCGGACATCAAAAGCAGCCACCTGTGCAGAAAACAAACAAAACAAGATAAGTTATAGCCTTGGTAAATATTATTTAGCACAGAGCAAAACTTCATAGCCAACATGCATGTCATTCACAAGTTGAAAACTAACCACAGTGCTCTCTGCTTCTTCAAGCCCAAATAATGTTAAATAAGGCTTGGCAAGGTTTTCATCTGTGATGTCTATATATATAAACATTATCTGGATCAAGAAAGTGATAACATCATCAGTCGATCTACCCAATTCATTCAACAGTTTCAAATTTAGTCCATTTATGTACCTCTGACTTGAATTGTCGAGCAATATCCTGAAGAGGCTCCAGAAGCTTCTTGAATTCATCTTCTTCTGCAAAGACAATGACCTAGGCAACAATGAAAATGAGTCACTAGATCAATAACCTTTAAGTATGTTTTCCCACTTCCACTGATATTGGGCTTCACAAAAAGTACAATTCTCAACAGTTAATCTAAGCCCAAATATAGTTGTTTGATATATAATCTGCATTTTATCTGTTTTCAAAAGAAATTTAATTCATCATAATCAAATGATACAAAAAAGGTGGGGAACCTGCATATTGTCATTTTAAGCATCTTGAATTACTGAAAGAGTGAATGGAGAGAAATATGTCCCTAATATTAAAAGATGCACAAATTGTTAGAAAATCCTAAACTTAATTATGGGTTATTGTTTCTAAAATAATTAATTTCAAGAAGGTCTAGTTTCAGTTTATTTCAGCTATATTCTGAGTCAGATTTATATATGATCTATCTTTTCTTTTTCAATACTATTTCCCAAACTTCAAATTTCCATTTGTGACAAGGTACACGGTAAAGAAAACTAAATTAAACATACACATATTTATGTATCTACATATGTAAGTAATAAAATGTTGAAAGAGGTAAGTATATCACAAGTATCAGAAACCTGAAGTTTAAGAGGGCTGGAGTAAACTGTGGCAGAATTTGATTCAGTCAGTTTGTTAATTAATGGAAACTTGTTATAGTCCAAGAACTTCAATATTTGCTCCATCTCAAATGTCCCTTCTGCAAACCAAACAAATTAACAATTACATCATCGAATTTTGACTCACTGGCATAATTTCAGGAAATGTGAAAAAGGAAAAATTCAACTATGCAAGTTAGCAATACCAAGTTCAGCCTCGTTACATGTTTTCACATAATAAAACTCCAGTTGACTACAGATAATATGCAAGGAAAAATCAATTTTCCTTACCTATTTTATGTATAGGTGCGGAACAACAACAATAACAACAAAGTTAAGCTAGAAACAGCGAGAAATTCTGTATAAAGAGTCGGTAACAAATAAAGGTTCCTATTTGCCAACTCACCATATGCAGTGTATCTTTCAGCCTCACTTTTCACAATTCCAAGGAAAAGATTAGCTGGTTTTACATTTGGAAAGAGAACATTGGCAACATCAATGTCGCTTACTTCTACGAATTGAATTGCATTGTCAGCTGTTGCTGCTTTCACAAATTCTTCATAGTTTGGCCCCTAATTCCACAACAAATGAAAAGGCCCAAAATGTCAATAATATGCAAACAAATTGACAATCAAGGCAGAGATCACAAACATCCCACTCAAGAAACCACCATGTACCTCAAAATTTTCAAACAAACCAACAACAAATATATGATGCTTCTTGAGAAATTCTTCTGCCGCTGGCACCGAGCTTATCCTAATAACAGGCTCACCAGTCTTCTTCCTTGCCCATATCACTATTTCTTCCCTGAATCAAGATTTGCCCCACAAACACGTTAGTATGACATATAGGTCTTAGATATTCATAAATTGATTTCTATGCATACCAATGAATGCAAATTGTTCGAAGACATGTTGACAAGTAGGCAGCAAAAACTGATATTCAACCACTACTGATAAAGTTACTTGATTGAAGTTGAACACATACATCCAACACAAGAGACAATAACAAGCACAAAGATTGCGGCAATGACAAGAGACAGTGATATAACCGACCAAACTAATATTCATTTAGCTAATCCCAATTATTTTAACACAAACATATTCACAATTGAACAGTTTTGGCAAAGTTATAAGCCCACTTACGCAGAAAATCCACCGGTGTACACTTGAGAGGTGCCATTGACAAACAGAAGCAGGGTAGGGAACCCTTTGATCTCAAGCAGCGACGCCGTTTTGGGATACCGCTCTGCATCAAGCTTAGCCATCACAAGAGGACTCCCCAATTCACTGAGTGAAGTTGCAGCCTCAGCAAATTGAGGCATAAGCTCAGCACTTCTGGCACACCAAGGAGCATACCCAAGAACCAGAACAAACTCATTCTTGTCAATCACCCTGTTGGTATTGTCATGGTTGAGCTCAAGAACAATCCTCTGGGCTTTGGTTAACAGCTCTGCCTCTGAAGACCTCACATTAGGAGTCCCTCCTTGCTCTTCTTCTTCTTGTTCCACTTCATCATCTAATGCTAGTAACTCCTCCAATTCATTATCTTCACTTTCAGAAGTGGTGGGTTCAGAGGCTGTGATTGAAGCTGGGAAATTGACTAGTAGGAGAAGGGTGAAGGCTAAAAGGATGAATCTTGATGTGGGTTTTGGTCTAAACATGGTGGTGAGCAATGTGTGAATGTGGGTTTGTGAGATCTATGGAGTGAAAGATAGGATCTTTGTAGAACAGGGAAGGGGGTGTGTGTGAAAACTGAAGCAGGATCTAAATGTGAAGGTCTAGTATCAGTCAAAATATATTGGAAAGGTTGTGCAGTCTACCGCCTTTAATGCCTTGAATGATGCTATTGCCTAATATATATCCCTAAAAATATTGTGTTGTGTGTATTACCTCATTTCATTTTTGCAAATGAAAAAATAAAAAAGAAATGGACTTAGACATAGAAGAATAGAAGATTGATGGCCATGCGTATCGTGGTAGCCACTACTACAACCTTGCCATTTCTATTATTATATTTATACTTGGTTGATAATTGAGTTTGTTCATAACCCGGCCCCTCTTGTTTGTTATCCTATAATCCTATATTACCGTGAAACTTTTGTGTTTTACATGGCTCGCTTAGGAAAAGAAAATTCATGTGGAGTTTGGTTGCACTGTGTGTGTCTGCTTGTGAAGATGTGTCATGTGTAGTTTCATCCTCTTGTTATTTTGATCAATGCGCTTTGCTTTGCCGATATAAATTTTTTACATGATGCGGTTGCTAGCTTCACTATATCCTTGGAATAACTATTTTGGTCTCCTATTTGTTTTGAGCAAGCCGTATGATATTTTGATCAAAGTATGTAGTCCTCTAACAGATGCAATTGGTCCCGTTTGACAATCAGATCGCAGATACATGAATTGGGATGTATTGCCCTTGAGAGTCCCCCATCTATAATACTGTTGTACATGTATATTTGCATTCATACATTCACAACATATATGGTAGAAACAATACCATCTCATACATGTAACGTACATTTACACGAGTTCAACCTATTTACATCCATTTATTTGCACAAATGCATTACACAAAAGAAAATTATCAAAACTAGTCCTGCAGTAACAGATTCTCAAAGTAGGGTTGTTTCTTCAACAATGATGCTCATTGAGGTAAAGACTATAGATATATGTCAGTCGTAAGTGCATGAACTCTGTTTCAACTTGAGGGCTTTGGTGACAGCGGGATCTATAACCAAAGGACATGAGATTGCCCTTATGTGCTTGGTTTTCACTAGATGTCCAACAACGTAGCCTCGAGACTTGATTTCAAAATTTAGAGTTAATGGAATTGGAGCCAAAGCACCAGTCGAAGAGTATTTCAAACTTGATCCAGCCCCATACAGAGGAACCTTGGTTCCTTCAAAGATCACTGATACTGTTCGGGAGCTCTTTCTTGGCTGGTAGTATTTCTTTAACTGCAATAACAAATTTACTTACCATGATGAGCTTCCAATACAATTGGTTCAAGAAGCTTTACTAGTGGGTTCAAACCCGTGGCGTATGTTAATCCTAACTATATGTATTCAATTCAACCCTCAAGTGAACGGGCCAAATTGAAACCCTTAGTATGGCTAAAAAGGGTTTCGGTTTTTGAAATCAATTAAACCCTTTAGTGTGAACTGACCAATTATATTTCGATTAGTTATGAATTGCTTGATAATAAATGGAGATTCAGGGGGTAGAGAGTTTCTAACCTGACCAGTTGCAACAGAAATGTCTGAATAGAGAAGATTGATGGGTGTGGAGCTAACATGAATGCCAAAAATTGAAGCAGGGTTGTGTACAGTGAATCTTAGTGAGCCATTCACTGTCAGCATCTTTGTTGGAACCCCTGAAAAGTCTGAACCCTCGCCAACATAGACATTGCTAACTGTCAAGCTCTGCACATTGAATCATAAATTCTTCGTTTAGGGATTGATTTTCAGCAGAGAAAGATAACAAGACAGAAACCAGTGTGTGCAAATAGGTAAAACCGCCCAAGGAGCTTCAAGGGCAGGGGTTTGTGTTACAGTACATGTAGCTATGTCAAGTCAGTAATATTGCTGTTCCAAACTCTCCCCAAATAGACCATTCAATCTTACCATATTAGCAACAAATCACTAAATACTAAAGCATAAACTCAATACCATTATACACGTAGGCATAAGCCTTGGAACTGCGTAGTCTTGAATGTACGCACAATGTCAACACAAAAAAAAGCAGCATAATATCATATTCACTTTCCCATTTGCTAAATAAACCAACTTGCGAGGTATTTAAAGAAGGAAACCTAAAATGTCCAATACTTACAGGCACCTCTTAGCATCACTATGTAGATCTTGGACAAAATTCACCAAGAAAATTTTCATAATGACTTGAACATTTTGGAAAACTTGAACTAAAAAATAGACAATAAGTTCTCAATTAGCATACCTTGACTAAAACCTCAGCTTTGAAAGGCTTGCTTGCTCCCCAAATGATTAAGCAGAAGATAGTAAACAACACCACAAAGCCAAAGAGAGCAATCAAGATCTGCATACGCCTCGACAAAGCCTTATCAAGATCATCATAATCCCCTTCTTCCATAATCACTTTACACTCCGGCCACCCCTTGTCGTTGTTCCTTTGCTGCTTCCGGCTGCCCTTCCTCCCCGAGGAGGACCTGAACATCCCCGAGAACCGGCTCGCGGAGGAGTTCCTTGAGTGCCGGCCGAAGGAGGGGTGGGAGGGTGACTCCATAGGGCTATTATTGTAAATTGGAGTGGCCTGCATTGAGGAGGACTTGTCTCCATCATGTGAGACTTGTGAGTCCCTTGAAGGGCTTTGAACATAGTACACAGGAACCTTTGGGGACCTTGATGGTGATGATGGAGCTAAGCTAGTCATATCGGACTCAGACTTTGTTGAAAGCATGATTGCTTGTAATAACTGAATGCAGGAAAATCACCGAGTCTCAAAATAGTTGGAAAGGAACAAGAAGATACTAGTGAACTGATCGAGTTGAATTTCACCAAAGGTCTTAGTATCTTAGCAGATTCTCTGATACCCTGAAAAAGTTTCAGAAAGATATCAACATCGATCTTTCCATGCTATAGTGAGAAATTGAAGAACTAGACCAAAGCAGGGAACAGAAATTGGAAACTCTTTATGAAACTTACAAGGCAAGTTTTGCGCAAAGAAACGGTTCTGCACAGATTCGAAGAGCAAGAAAACACAAGTAATTTGAGTGAAAATTCACACAAAGTTTCAATCTTTCAGCATATTCTCAGACACCCAGAAATTGTTTTCAGAAGATAGTGAACTAAAGTTGAATTCTGTACTAGAGAAAAACTGGAAATTCCCTGTACGAAACTCTCTATCACAGTGAAAGGACAATAATCAAGAGCTATCTGCTTTCTCGATCTCTGTCTCTGTCTGCCCCTATGTATGCAAAGCAAAGAGAGCAAGTGAAGTGAAGCTTTCCATTTTCTCTCAACAACCAATAAGAGAAGCCAAGGAAGTCCCACTTGACACTCACCACACCTTGTTCTTTAGGCTTTAGCAAAGACCATGCCACCAGTTGTATTTGGAGCCTTAAGTGTCGGCAGCTCTCAAATTTTCATATAAAATTCATAATTGACAAACTAGTTTAAATGAAAGAGATAATATAATCTGTGGATGTGTGACAACGATGCTCTTAATGAGACTTATTTGTTAGATGGAGGTTTTGACAAAATACGTACCTACCAAGATTCGAGCATGGTGTCTTCTTCTTCTTCAACATGTTTTAATTAAATGGAAAAATTGGTTAGTTCTCTTGTATGGTGTTTCACGTTTATGTCTTTTTGTGGGGTAGTACATCTGGAAATGTGAATTTATATGTGCATTGTGTGCTAAATTTCTAATCATGACATCGAGCTCTTTTTATGAACCACATAACCAGGTACGTCTGTGCAATTGTGCAAATGTCAAGTACCTACTCTTGGCACGTGCGAAGTCCGCATGCCGTGGAATGTGGATGATGGAGATCAAGTTCTAGAAATGCGATTTAATTGAAACAAGAAATTAGGGAGAATAATCTTGTAATTAATATGCAATTGCAATATTGTATAAAATTTGACCAAGTTTTTCTAAATGCAAAAAAAGTAGTTGGTTAAGGGTAGAGAGAGAGGTAAACTCGAGAGTTCGCAGACACAAGGCGGTAATGATTGTTTTGCTGTAGTTTCCAGTTAGCAATGACGTCTTCGAGTTTGATTATGAGGGTCAAAGATAGTGATGGTACATATGCACTTGTTTCCAACAAATTAAGGTGTTTGAGTTCGTGTGTTCACGTTAAATCGCAATGTACTTGCAGCAGTTGTTCTACACAAAGTGAAGGCAAGCCTTATATAATATTTGGTTTTTAAAGTTCACAAACAACTCTTATATCTCTAGAAATCAACTCAGATATTAAAAATTAACTAAATAAGATAAATTTAAAAATTGTTATTGTTTAATTTTTTTAGTATTGTAATATTAAATATTGAATGTTAATGCTTTTGTGATTTTTCATAAATTACATTCTTTTGATATTTTCTAAATTTTTTGACATATTTGTTAAATTAACTTAAGATCAATTCCCAATCAAACTTAAATTAAGCTTCAAGTTTTTCCATAATCGAGCCAAATTAAACTGAGTCAAGCTCGAGCATATTAAAAATTCAACTCAGCTCAGCTCGTTTACATCTTATGCAATGACTTGCTTTTATTAAGGTTTAGATCAGTGATATTAAACTTATACAAATAGTTAAACCAAGACTTTTAAGTATTGGACCACAGTTAAACTTATCAATTTGTTGAATCAAAACAAAATATAAAGTGGTTCAAATCTGAGAAATGGACCACAGTTGGTTAGGCCATTGCCGTCTCACGTGTACACCATTGTTGAAAGCCAAAACAGAAAAGGGGGAAAAAACAGTGGAAGCCTTTCTCTACTATCAGAGCCAGGTTTCGATCCTGGGACCTGTGGGTTATGGGCCCACCACGCTTCCGCTGCGCCACTCTGATTTGTTGATAACATTCCCTATTAATTTATATTTGATCTGTATGGAAAGAAAGAGGGACAAATCTCTAGGCAGTCTTTTTTTTTTTTTTCTTTGGAGTCAGTATTGTAAAGGGACCTATTGTAAATTGGCATGCCCGAGCTAAACTTAGTTTTAGATACTTGACTATAACTTAGATAAGTGAAGAGGTTAACGTCTCTCCTTCGAAAAACACCCAATATATTTTTTTTTTTTTTAATGAAAACAGCCAATATAAATTATTACCCTCCAATAAATCACACCTTCTCTCTACAAATCTATATTAAAGATTGTCTAAACTGAACTTAAAGATTGTATAGAGAACAAACAGATCACTTCTCATCCCTGAAGTACGACAACATCCTTGAAGCTTCAAGATCAAATTTTCAATAGTTTTTTTATTATTATTATTAATTTTTTTTTTTTTTTAAAGATGTGATCAAAGGGTTTCACTCATGCCCCCATGGTGACTCAAATCCATGACTTCATACATAGGTAGTGGGTGCTCTAACCACTGAGCTAACACCACTTCAATAGTTTAAATAATCAAGCACATAAATATCATGACACCACTATTACTGGAAACTATAATTCATATTCAAGGACTGATGGGAAAGTTATTTGTGACCAAATCAGTGAGGTGGTTGAATGGGGCGTATTGTGAGAATACATAATATTGTGATACAATGAAAAATGTAACTTGATGTAAGAGTTTATGATTTTTTTTTTAAGGATTAATTTCAGTTTGTCTCTTAGAGTTGAAAATCATATTAGTCCCTGATTTTTTTTTTTTTTTTAATCAAGCGCATCCCTACACTTTTCAAATTCATCTTCTGTGTCTAATTTTTAGTTCTCCGTCAAAATTTGACGTTAAATGCTGACGTGGCAATGACAAGTTGACACATTTTTCAGCAATACAACCCACATGAAGGGCAAAATGGACGTCTCCTCCCTAATGAAATTTGGTGATCAATCTCGTTCCTCTTCCCTTTCCTCCTCCTCTTTCTCTTTCTTTTCCTCTACCACTGCAAACCAATTGAAATCGAAATCGAAAGTCCCATCAACCATTGACCTAAAACCAATTGAAATCGAAATAGCAAAACCTAGAATTTTTAGTCCCCAAAAATCCCAGATTTGGGCTTGGAATCTAACCGAAACAGTATAAAGCTGCCTCTTCGAATTCGCAAACTGCTTTGTGATTTTCGGATTCGAAGCTCTGTACTTCTCAATCTCTTATTTCAACCGAGTTTCTCTCCTATCCTTCCCTGTAATTCACCAGCTAACACTGACTCACCGGCCATTTATCACCGAGCAAATCGACCGTCCACTCTTCTACGGTCACGGGGATCCAATCCTCTTCTCTCTGCACCCACCGCTGGCCATCTCTGGTTATCTCTGCAAGACACTACAGCCACACCATTTCAATCCACCGGACACCCTTGAACTCTACCTTCTTCGTGGAAACTGTTTTTCCCGACACCCAGTTCATCTTCTTGTTGCAACACCAGTCATCTCCACACCCATCTCATTTGTTAGACCAAAAGATTGGCATCAACAAAGCAAGGCCCCATTGAGCTTGGTGTTGATCGAGGTGGGGTTTGGGGACGGCAGGGGGTTGGGTGTCACCGTACAAGGGGATGTGGAGGTTTAGGGTTGAGAGGGGTCCGATGCCGAGGTCGAAAATGAGGGTGAGTCGGTTTGGGTTAATTTGGAGGCATTAGGATATGGATAAGTGCTGATGCGAGATGGGAATGTGGGAATTTTGCTCGATTTGGTGCTTTAGGGTTTCGAGGGTGGTGGTTATGTGTTGAAATTCAGGTTTAGGTGCCAGCTCTGTGATTGTTGGTAGAAGAGGAAGAAGAAGATGAAGAAAAATGGGTCAACTAATAGGACAATAAAAATGGGGGGTAATAAGGGAATTTCAACTGTTCAATGGGAAAATTGACCAGCTGTATAAGGCCACGTCAGCATTTAAATTCCAATTTGGATGGAAAACCAAAAAATTGACATGGAAGATGAATTTGGAAAGTGCAAGGATGATATTGATTAAAAAAAAGATCAGGGACTAACATGATTTTCGACCCTAAGTTGGAGGAGACAAACTGAAATTAGTCTTCTTTTTAATTAGTTACAAGCTAGCTCGGACCATTTTTCAATTATTATCTTAATTTTTTTTTTGTGAACAATTAAATTTCATACTTAATGCTCATCTTTGACATGTTCTTAGAGCATCTTTAGCAGACTCTCTATTTTGGCTCCTTAGCTATTTTGGAGAGCATGTTTAGCTTTTTATCTATTTTAGCAACTGCACCAGACTCCTAAGTGGCTCTCTAGTATAACTTTTAGCTATCTCGCTCCTAAATATAGAGAGCTTATAATTTAAAACATTCATTTTAAGTTATTTTATGTAGTTTATAAATACATTTAAACTATTTAATCTTCATTTAAAAAATAATATAAATTCAAAACTAGTTAAAATAGATAGCATTGATGTAGACGTAATTTTAAAGTGGCTAGCTAAAATAACTTTTTAGCTACTTTAGCTAAAATTTAACTCAAAAATAGCTAGCATTGCTAAAGATGCTCTTAATATGAGTAAAGTTAAATTGGGTATTTGAAAGAGATTTAATAAGAAAATTTTACTTTCTAAAAAGTAAATAGGAGAAGTAAAGAGCATGATAAGTCAAGTGAATAAATAGGGTAAATTCCTTCTATGGTACCTAAGGTATGACCAATTGGACACTTTGGTACCCAGTTTTCAAAAGAGACAATTTGATACCTGAACTTAGACTTCGTTTGACACTTTGGTACTTCTATTAATTTTTCAGTTAAATGTAAGGATAAAATTGACATTTAGAATATATATATAAATAAAAACTAAAAAACATGAGTTTTGTGGGCTGATAGCCATTCTTCATCATTTTATGGGAAAATTTTAGTAAGAAAATTTTACTTTTTAAAATGTAAATAGGAGAAGTAAACAACATGATAGGTCAAGTAAGTAAATATGAAGAACCCAATATAAAAACTTTTTATTATTAAATTGGCTTCTTCTAAATGTCACTCCTTTATTTGAAGCGAGCTTACAAGAGGAAAAGAATCTCTAATCACTAACAAATAAATGAAAGTGTAGTAACCAATGTACTTAAATATGGTATGATTGAAGACTCTTCGATCAAATAATTATTCAAAATTTTCCGTACTAATTTAATTTAGGTTGATGATATATAAATATAATCTTCAAGCTTCATAGGTAATTAGGAGCCTCCCCTCTTCTGAAAAGAGACCTAGGGTTTTCCCCTTTTTCCATCTCTGTGTCTCGTTCGGCGGCTCTTCCCATGGCAAGCCTCCAACCTTGTCGAGGGTGGTGTGCTGTCAGACGGGGTTTTCTTGAGGCTATTGCTCGCAGAGATTTTTTTGGGAGGGTTGCTGCTCCATGCTTTAGCATGTTGGTGGAGGCTGTGAGTTTCTGGTGCGCAACCTCTGAATGCACGGTAGTTTTGGTGTACAATGGCGGAGCTACGTTGATGGTATCATGAACTCGTTGGTGACGGGGATTGGGGCTGGCAACGTGGGCCTGGCAGTGCAGGTGGTGCCTTGACGGCGCAAAGCATGCGCGTGGTCTTGGCGATTGTGCAGCGCAGGTGTAGCGGCTTGGTAGTGGAGGCATGGTTGTGGCAGCCTAGATTGGGAAGCGATGAAGTTGCTGACGTTGCAATTGTGGTGTGGAGGAGATTGGAACTAGGCTTAGGTTTGCCAAGCTTGCTGGGCTGGAATATGACTTTCTTTGGGCTTTTCTTTCTAATAATTATTTTTTTACTTTCTAATTTATTTTTTTAGGAAGCTATGCACTTTTTGTGTTTGCAATGTGCCTATTTTCTATGAGTTTCTTCATAGGTATAGACTCACTTTTCAGTGAGCGCTAAGTTCGAATATGGTAGGTTTATCCTTATGTACCACTGTAGTCTTTACCACAAATCCTTGATTTGGTCTCAGCTCGTCAGCAGAACGGTATGTAATGACCTACTTGACATGAGTTTTTGGTTGAAAAAACTCATGCCATGTAGGCCATTACTTGACATGAGCATGAGTTTTATTGATGAAATTATCATTTATTAAAAAAAAAAAGTAATTAGGAGCATTTTTTTTCTTTTTATTTATTGATATAGAAAACTCACTAAATTTAAAATAAAATATGGTTCAAAAATGTACATGAAAAATTGGAGGGTTTGGGTGCCCTGACTCCTCAATTACTAAGGCCATCCACTCTCATTTGGACTTTTGGAGAGGCTACCCTCCCTGTTTTGGACGGTCAGTCCAAGTCCCTGAGTCTAGACTGCCTCGTTTTCAGGAGGACATGCAGCATTCCCAGATTGGTCTGTAGTTCTGTACCTTTTTATGTCCAAGAAAATTGGGTCTAATGGGGAATGATGAAAATGGCAATAGTAAAATTAATTTGGTAAGATAAGAGGTGACGAGATAGCCAGTAAATAGGAATGACGTGGCCATGACTCATCCTAGAATCACATTAAAAATTCAAATAAAAAATTAAAGTTAAAACAAGCCCATTAAGTGAGGAGAAAAAACACTATTACTTCGGAGAGAGAAATTCTTGCCTAGGGCACCCGCACCACGTGGCAGTGCGGCCTTCCAATCAGAAGAAAGAAATTTTTCTCTCTCTTTTGAAACTGCCCCTGGTTTTAATATAAAATACCCAAAATACCCCCTACTTGGACACTGATTGGACCGCCGCACTGCCACGTGGTGCGGGTGCCGTACGGAAGTATCTCTCTTGATTGGATTCTGTGCCAGCTTGGAATCTCCCTAGTTAAAAGCCCTCTGTGTCCTCCTGGCTTCTTTATCTATGGTCCCTGCCATTTCTTCTACTACTAAAACAGAAAACTAATCTTCCTTTGCTTCTTGGAGATCAGAAGGAAATCATAATTCTGCAAATCCCAACTGGGCTTTCTTTCATAATCAGAGAGAGAGAATGTTGGAAGGCAAAGCTTTGATACAAGACACAGACATGCCAGTGAAGATGCAGATTCAAGCCATGGCTTCTGCTTCTCAAGCTCTGGATCTCTATGATGTCTTTGATTGCAGATCCATATCTGCCCACATTAAAAAGGTACAATCTTTCCCTTTCATTTCATCCAAGTTTCAAATTTAGCTTTTTGGGTATGTTTTAAAGTACTTAAATTTGTGGTTTTGACATCAATGTCTTGCAGGAGTTTGATAAGAGATATGGATGTGGCTGGCAATGTGTGGTGGGTTCCAATTTTGGGTGCTTCTTCACTCACTCCAAAGGCACTTTCATCTACTTCACTCTTGAGACTCTCAGTTTCCTTATCTTTAGAGGTGTTTCTTCTTCTTCTTCTTCCTGATCTTAGTCAAGACATGGTTTGGTAGAAATGAACAATTAAGTACTAGAGGAAGGCATAGAATGAGCCCGCAAAGCATGTAAATTTTCCTTTTCCTTTTTACCCTGAACTGGAGGAACTGGGTTTTATGTTTAAAAGTACCCAGATGCCCAGCTTTGTAGTGCTTTTTCTATGTAATGGATTGCTCAGCTTAGCACTTTACTCACTCTTAGGGTCTGTTTGTTTGGAAGGGAATGTGATTTCTGTGACATTTTCTATTTTTCTGAGCTTGAAGGAAAGTAGACGGTAGACCCAAAACAGAGGAGAAGGACTTTGTTTTTATTTTGTCATTTTTTACTGGTTTGAGTTTATCTTTTTCCTTTCTGATAAGATGGTTTGCATTTATCTTGATGATGTCAAGCTTTTATTCAAATGTGTTGGCGCATTGAAGAGATTGTTAGGAATTTGTCCTAGACCTGGATAGAGAGCAACAATAGGAAGTTGGCATTTGCCAAATAAAGACACGTCTCAAATTGATAGAACTTGGTGCATCATTAGTAGGATAATGATGCCCCATTAAACTTCCAACCAGTTCTATCTCCATGAGAAATGGTAGTTTAATTTTCTCTCTACTCTTGGAATAATCATCTGTTTTAACCAGAAAGTTACTGTAAACTTCAAAGGTTGTCCTTTTAGTGGGAAGACAAACTACTCTTTATCATTTTTGCTCACCAATTATCGAAAATTTGAAATATTGCACAACTTTCAATCGGAAGTCGGAAGCCACTGGAAATGATGCCATATTTTGGTGGCTTTCCTCAGAATGTTAGATATGAAAATGTAAGAACTCGGGCAGTTATATATCCACTGAATTGTTACCTGATTTTCTTAAGGATTTTGCTGAAATTTTCCATTTTGCTCAAGCGTGCAACTTAGTTTAAATTTTTTAAAATTTTGTAGGACGCGTATGTGCCAAATATGGAGTTGGAAAATGAGAAAAAATTAAAAATTTTATACTCTTCGGTGAATTTAAAAGCATTCTATGTAGTAGTCTTCCTCCTCTATCATTCACAAGTCTCATGTCCCTTTCATCTCCCTCCCCCTAATTTCTTTATCAGAAAGTAAACATACCAACAAGAACTAATATCTTTCAACAAAAAAAAGAAAAAACAGAACTAATTTGTTTCATATATAATTATGAATCAACCAACTATCATATATATATATATATATATATATATATATTTATTTGCTATATGGTCTAATTATGCAGATGCTATAAGACAATCAAACAAATGATATATAAGTACGACCGATCTTCACAGTGAATTATAGTGAATCAAATGAATGGACAGCATTGGGAAGAGTCTCGACTCTTCAGAATCATTGAGATATGTAGACATGAAGATTATCCTCAAGTAATTGACTCTTCCCATTCCCCATGGGTATAAAAGAGGTTATGCCTCGTATCTGCAGAAGCACTCCAAGCAATTGCATACATTCCTCATCATCAAACCTTGTGCTATTCACTAAAAAATGGTAAACTTTTAAGTATGAGTATGTCTTAACGTGGTGTTGTAACCTAATTAGTATTTGTTCATTGCAGATCATCATTCGACTGTGCTTCTGTATCTGCAGGCATACTAACTTTTGATTATTCTTTTATAAATTTGATGACAAGCAGGTATGGGACTATGAAACTAAAAGTTGTGTGCAGACTCTAGAAGGTCATACGCACAATGTAACAGCTAAAAGTCTTCATCCTGAACTTTCCATAATAATTATTACTTCTTAGGATTGGGATTATGGGATTAAGTCTTCAGATATTTCATCTTCACCATTTTCTTTTGGATAACCATCTCCACTATTTACAGCACAGAGGAATAGTATTGTTTCATATATCACTAAAAGCTTAAGCATCTGAAATACCAAGACACCAAGTGTTCACTTCAGGAGCTTTTGCTCTGGTGTATGTAATATACTGGCAGTGACTCAGTGAAGTTGTGCATTTATATAAAAAAAAGTGTTCACTAAATTTCAGAAGAAATCAACAATACATGCAAAAGTAGCGGTGGTGTTCTGAGCAAAGTACCAACAGAACACTACTACAAAGTCAAATCCTAGAACTTGAATTTAGATTTTTGAGAGCATGCATTATATTCTTCACACACCTAAAATCACAACTTGTATATGATTCCAAGTGTAGGAAGAATTTTTGATGTTTGGGGTGTGAAGGAAGTCATTAAGCGAAGAGTTAGAAGATTAGGATATATGAGTGCACATTTTCTCAAACCCCAAGGACTGCTTGTGCTCTATCTTTTTAACCATGTGCGCTATGCCTACCCCTCCTGTTCAGAAACATAATGCATGTAAATAAAAATCTATATCTTGGCCTTGAAATGAAGTTAAGAGGTAAAAAAAAAAAAAAAAGTGATCCATATATGTAAAATTGATGCATACCTAATGTGAGTGCACTCACAAATATTGTCAAAGATAGAATGAAGATGATCAGAGATGCTCTTCCTAATACTTTGATTACTTTTCCTACTACATGTTGCCCTATGATGGCAGAGACAGTAGCCACACCAGCAAAATAGAGAGCTGCAGAAGAGTCAGAACAAAGAAGTCAATATTAATTTGAAAACATAAAGTTGTATGCAAACATTAGTCATCAATTTATTAACAGAAACGTGAATGCATGGCTAGGAAAGTTACCATAAGGAATAGGAAATCGTTTTAGGAGGTAGTATTCCACCACAGACATGGATGAAGAGAATGTCATGATAAATGTGGCTGTGGCACTTGACACCTACATATGTAAAGGTTCTTACCAAGTTACTTTGTGTAAATTTGAGGATTGTAACCAAAACCAATCAGTGATAGGTATTGTCAACACAGTTACTGTATAGTATAATTAATAGAATCCTGTTTCTCATCACTATTGAATATTGAAAAATGTACCTGAGGAGGGATCCCCATTTCCAAAAACATTGGACCCATAATAAAGCCTCCACCAAGACCAAGCAGTCCACCAACTAGCCCAGCTGCTATGCCACAGACACAATAAGAAACAAGCCTGTAAACTCTCCAGTTTGCACCTGTTTCTGATCCCTTTGATGCAAGTATTCTCTTCCCTTGGGACAGTTTAATTACCTCATATGAAGTTACTGCAAGAGTCACAGGAATCTGATTGATTCAAGAAAGGAAGATATTAATAGTTCTCTTAGTAAGGGTAGAAGATTGTTTTCTTGTTACATGAAGCCATGGAAGTTACCTGTAAGAGATCTAGTGACCAGTATGCCACCGAGCATTTTGCCACATAATTCTGTTCCAACAAGCAAGTTTCCTATCAATTTGATTTCTTAAAGCATAAAAGTGAAGAGAAATTTCAAATTAAAAGCTTGTAAGGAAAATCAACCACAGAAGTACTAGTTCTGTACAATTGACCTTAGCAATCTGCAATCCAAGAATTATGACCCACACAGTAGCAATAATTCCAAGTTGCCTCCAGCCAACATTTTCAAGAATAGAAACCTGTTGGGAGGGTCATAGAAGTCAATCCCTAACCATTCATACAAAAGTATAAGCTTTAGAATAGTGACCTCTCTTCTCTTAGCTTGCTTGGTTTCTGTTGGCTCATTGGTTGTACCACTAGCAGTATTTTTGTCTTCAACGTCTCTGATGCTAACACCTAATTTAAACAGCATATTAGCCAAAGATATCTAGGAAGTGAAGAAATGACAGACTACCCCACCCCAAATCCTATACCCTAAACCTCTAAGATATCTATCTGAGTTAGAATAGATGACACAGATTTACCAGAAAGTGAAGAATCGACCTCACCTTTTGATTCCAAGCTTTTGGAAGCGTCCAGTAAATTCTAAGAGCAATGAGAAAATATTCAGCATTAGATGGATTTGAGAAATGTAGAAGACAAATGAACTATCTATGGGAAGATCACCTTTTTGGTTTTAGTTTCTTTCTTCCATGTCTCAACACCTTTGAAGAAGGATCTAGTTGATGTACCTAAAGATAAACAGAAGGAAGTTGTCCAAGTGTGAATGTGGAAGATTAAAGAACTTTAGACAAGAGAAAAGTAGTGTTACCTAAGAGAATAATAATTAGTAAGATGGTGATCATCCAATCAGAAAGAACAACATTCAGGGAAACTCCAATACTGATTCCCAAAACTAACATTGGTTGGAATAGAACTGCAAGATCATAGTCAATAATTGGCAACTCAAGTGTTGGATGCCTCAGCCTTAGATTGTACAACACAGTGGCAGCTGCTCCGCCAGTGATCATGCCTAGAAAAGCATCCAAACATAAACATGTAGAATTGTATTTGGGTGTTCAAATGGAAAAGAAAAAAAATTTGAAAAATAAAAAAGATTGAACAACAGAAAAATTATTGACTGATGCTGTGATACATTAGGTTAAATTTATTAATTCTGTCCAGAAATATATTGGATTTGATAACAGACCCTATAAAGTTCCATGCAGTTCACTGTATCAAAAAATTAGAAAAAAGGTTATATGCAGCAACATACAATAAGTACACAATACTTACATTTCGATATTGCAGTTGCTGATTTCTGATCAAAGCCAATCATGAGAGTGAGCATTGGAACAAAAATGCCACCCCCTCCAACACCTCCCACACTTCCAAATGCTGCTCCAAGGAATCCAATTATTGTACCAACCACAATTTTCCAGCCAAATCTTATTTCCTGTGAGCAATTTTAATTGTTACTAAAATCTGACCAGAAAGCATATGGTTCATTTTTGTTTAACTGTATAAGAGAGGAGAGTAAAAGATAACAAAAGCGATGGAAACTGAAAGGAGAAAAGTTTAACATGGTTTATCATTCTTGGACAGCATTTGCTTATCAAACACATTTCAAGTCCACTATGCACTATCAAATTTAAATTACTTCAAGACACCATATATTCAACAAAGATGATGTGAAATTTGACTTACAGGCCAGACATGCTTATAGCCAAGGACTCCACCCGTATGCGATTTTGACACGCTGACTAAGTAATTAGATTCAACTTCTTTCCCATGATTCTGACTAGAAGAAGCTTGTTGCTCCAAACTTTCAGTTGCTGAAACAGATGCCACTAAAACAAGAAAACAAATCCCTACCTTTGCTATCAACCTTAGCCTCCACCAATTTGATGATCTGCACCATGCCATCTGATACCTAAGATTTACTTCCACCGATTCCTCCTCAACCCCGAAACTCGAAGAATAACATAGGTCTATCAAAAACTTAGGGTTGAAGACAAAACCAAGTTCTTCATTCTTACTATTTAAGGTTCTGCCGAATTTAAAAGTAGTGTTAGTGGAATAATATCTAGGCTAAAATGAATCGATACTCATGCATGTTTCAGCTTCCTTGGGAATGTATTCAGTTGGAATATACTTTTGCTAATTGTCACCATCATAATAAAAGAGTGATTTAGCATTCCCTTGGTAAATAGTAGAAAAGGAGTGGTACTTTTCCTCTTTGTCTAAAGTTGAAATAGAGTGGTAGCCCATCCCGGCCCGGACACATAAGTCTCCCTCAAACACAGTCAAGAACACAAAAATTCATGTTCAGATTGCAATATTATTGAGGAATGCTAATTGCATCCATAGACTGCATATGCCATGAATGAGAAAGAAGCAAAAGTTTGAGCTGAGGGTGTCGACTAGGATAACGACAACGTACAAATCTGTCGGAAAAATTAGTCAAGATAATATCTTGAAATTATTTGTGGTGGAAGTCAATCATTATTTAGACACCAAATAATCAATATATGGGATGCCCACCGAACAACAATTTCTGTGGTGACTTTAGGCTTTTCCTTTTGTGTGGAGTAAGACCCTTATAGATATTGGGATTTTGGAGGAACTGAAAGTGCTGAATTGGTATTTTCTCAATAAATTGGCGAACGTGGCTTTATGAAGTAAGTGTTCTAGTGGTTTGAAGTCATACGTAACTAATTTGGCCTTTCGTTACTTTGAAGATATTTAATTTGAATGTATAGTAATGGTGCAAGGGAGAGAAGAATATATATGCAATTTAGCTCTTTCTCTGGTAAACTTGAACATAGATAGACAAAGAACAATAAATGTAAGAATTGAAAGCTCCAAACTTTTGTCAAAAATTTCTGGTCCCTTCTTGGCCTGGTGGCCTTTGCTTTATTTGTAAAGACTACTAGGTCCAAGGATCGACCGGCATCACCAAACAACAAGAACCAAAATTTTTGTCAAATATTACACATCTATTTGCCCCCTTAAGCCTCAAGGTTCCTTTTGGTTTCACTCCATCTGATCCTAATACTTCTACTTGCAACCTTAAGCCTTAAGCCTTGAGGTGCCTTTGGAACAAGCAAATAATTAGAAGAATGGGGATTGTACCTTCTGAACCCCCTGTAAACCAAGAACCTTTATATCAGTTGAATAACCAGTGAATTTGAAAATTTTAGACTGTTAGAAAACAAGTCAATAATGTATGTCAAGGTTAGACCTAGCAAGGACTTTGTGATGACCGCGTCCATACAGTGGCCATTTTGAGGGAGATGGTTCATGGTCGTGTTATATCGTATTCTTAGGTTAGGAAGACAGGAGCATCAGTTGACAAGCTTGCTTAACTAATAACTAAGAATTTATTTAAAGATGCAACTGTCAACAGTGTGAAATATCTGAACCCACCAAAATTGCTCACATGTTCAAGTTTCAGCTCCGGTGCCTTTAACTAAGCGGTTCGAATTTGATTAAGGAGATATTAAAAAGTAATATACTACTTACACGTTTAAATGTATTTTCGTCGATACTTTAACAACATAACATGCATTTCATTTCATGATATTTGTTAATAACTCACAACAAACTCGTGTAGCCTGCAATGACTCATTCTTTTTTAGTTACGTACTTAACTTGGGTATGTCACTACACTAACCCCTGTTTGCTTTTGTATCAAAAATTCAAAATAGTTGGCCTCGCCCCTTCTCCAGTCAAGCGATATATAATCACAGACGACTAGCTAGTCAATGAAGACGAAGAAACTTTCTCTTCGGCCGCCTTTAGTTGCTGAATATATAAAGAAATGGGCTGAAAGAAATATTCATAATTGGTTGGATATAATGACCAGATAATATATCATTTTATGTACGTAGTTGATGATCATTCATCATTAGACTGTATATATATACCCACTTGAAATTAAAGCACTAAGGAAAGTTGTTGGATCCTTCTTCATCAGCAAAGCACAGTAGCGTATGATATATGGCATGGGTCGTGTTCAAGTTCTTGTCCATTTATTAACATGAACGCGCCAGGCATATATCAAAATGTCAGTGGACATTATCAATTTATTCATTCGCTGATAACAGTGATCCACCAACTTGCTTTAGTTTCTCCCCACGTTTAGTTATATGGATTTAGACAGAACCCCATTCATATTAGAAGCACTAAAGAAAAATTAAACATGTTCATATTACTCTATGTATTATGGAAGAAAGAAGGCAAATAATGAACGCCAACTGTGTTTTCCCATGTATAGATAACAACAGCTAGAAGGAAACAATCTAATCGATGTCAGCTGCTTTCACTCCACATGGAGCCAAAGCAACTTGGCTGATGATTTCACATACCTTGATTAGATTGTAAACAGAAAACTCGTATGATCACCACCAGCAATGTTAATGAAAATTAGAAGTGCATACTTTACAGCCACATTACATGCTTGACATCAGTATCAAAATCAAATATAGATGAAAAATCTTCTAGAGTCCTAGATCACTTCAGCAATTTAGTACCCTTAGAACTACCTCCTTAACTTTAAGCCACCCGGCCACATCCAAGGTAAACATTCAGGCAGTTGGTGTTACGCATGAACATGGCTTCAAATAGTACGTTGAGCAAAAGAGGGTATCGTGTAATCAAGGGTTTTTTTTTTTTTTGGCTAAAAGATCGTGGATAGGAGAGGACAAAAGCCTCCCTAGCTATCACACCATTTTATTAATCAAAGAAGAAGAGCGAAGGAGGGAGACCAAAACCAAAACCTCCTAACAAAAACAAACAACAGACTAACTAAAACGAAATTGAGGCAGACCTCTAATGTCACTATTACAATACGACACGATAAAAGGTGGAGGATCCTCCCACCACACCAAATTAGAACAAGACGAACCATGATTTGCCAACGCATCAGCTATCTTATTTCCTTCCCGAAAAATATGAGAAGCTCGAAAGTTCATCTGAGAGATTAAGGGTTAGAATTTAAAGCTAGCTAGTAGAACTGAGATTAAAATAAAGAGAAGCACATCACATCAGGATGTTTTCTTCACATGGAAGAATTGCAATGCCGCAAAAACATATGTAACTGTGGTGTATATAAGACCCAAGATGATCTCCACATCCATGCACCCTCCAAAGCTTGAATAGTGTAACAGACATCTGAAGACAAGTCCAATTAATATCACTTGAAATGAAGAAGATTGGACCTTTTTTCTGTGCTTTTGCTTACCTTGATTGAATTTGAGCGTTACTATTTGTTAAGAGGGAACTGAAATTAGACAACAATCGTACAATTTACATAATTGTTTGTTGGCTGTCGTTGATTATTTGAGCCAAGATTTAGGCAACTTACCATGCACAGTCATCCTTCATTTCTGAATATTAATTCGTTGATCCAAAACCCATGCACGTGTGCTACAACTCTTTTATGTGAAAAAAATCTTGATGTGCTTCCCTGATCACCTTCATCTTAATGCTGCTAATTCTTACTCTAAGCTACATGATGATACCATGGTATATCCACTTATAATCTTATATATCTTATGCTAAACTTAATTTGAAGCCTTGCCATGCATGTTCATGATAGCACCAAATGTATTCCTTGGAAGCGGTGGAAGGATTGATGTCAAAAAATGTGTAGGCCTACTGAAATATGGTAGTTTTCTGGCTGCAAATGTGTCTTCTGCAGCTAAATCTGCAGATCAATGAGATCAGCAAAAGGGCGAAGAAGGCTCTTTTTATGCCTTAACTACAGCCTATGTAAGTTTCTGGAGCTTTAGCTGCTTTTGCATGGACACTTTGCTACACGTCACTACATACAGAATGGGAGGAATGCACTATCAAGACCATATGATCATGCTCATCACGAACTGCACCAAAACTCGAAATAGGACACAAACTTCATTAAAATTCAGGTTTCAGAACAAAATCCAGTTCTCATACATTTCTGACTTATTTACTGACTCGATCATGCATATTTGGTGTTGGGAATGTATTTGTATTGGTGTATCCATAGAAAGTATAGCACTAGCTCTCTTTGTCTGAAGTTGAAACACAGTGGTAGAATAGCTAGCATCTCTCAAACATTCATGTTCAAAACTTCAAATTGCAAGCTAACTTGAGCTGAATTTACCCGAGTCAACTAGGACGACCTTAATCTTGTATACTCAATATAGCTAGATGGTCGAGTGAAAAGTATGTTAAGAGACTGTGTTTGTAATGATATGAAAAGTAGTAAACAAATAAGGTAATATTGAATCATGTCCTGGTGGAGTTTTTATAGTACGTCTAGTGTGTGTGATTAGGATTCCTATTCCAAATAGGGTTAGTATTCCTAGTAGGATTATTTTTAATACCTAGTTGGATTATTCCTAGTTTTCGAGTCTATTAATACCTCTCGAGAAGATAAGATCATAGAAGGGAACTGTGATTAGATTCATTTGTTTCTCGTTATGCATTAGAAGGGATCTTTTTTGTCAAAAAAGCAAACCAGAGGAGGAAGAAGAGAATGGATGCCCCGCTACAAGAGGTTCACCTGAACTTCGATATCTTCAGAAAGGCATTTGAACAGAAAGATTTCAATGCATGCACCGAGCTCCTCCCGAAACTCAAGACCATGATAGCACAAATGAGAAGCCTCCCGCCGATGTATGAAGCTACACCTAATGCGGTGGGAGAACTAGCAGTAGCAAGGGACATATATGAGCATGCTGTTGTTCTTAGCTTGAAGACAGAGGATGAGGAAGCATTCGAGAGGGATTTTCTTCAGTTGAAGCAGTACTATTACGCCGGTTACGGTCGCCTTCCACCGTCCCCTCAAGAGGACCTGATTTTAGGTCTCAATCTGCTGAGGCTCCTTGTGCAGAACAAAACTGATGAGTTCCACACCGAGCTGGAACTGCTTGCATGCCTGTCACCCACTGCATTGGACAACCCTTGCATCAAGCACGCGGTGGAGTTGAAGCAGTCCTTAATGGAGGAGGGAGGAGCTTACATAAGTGTGTTGCTTGCTCGGCAGACAATGCCAGATGACATCAGTACTTACACTTATGCAAGATATTTCATGGATCTTCTTGAAAAAACTATCAGAGATCAGGAGGCGGACCCTCCCGAGGGGGATGTAAAATATGATGCCGCATTTTTCGAGAAGGCAAAGGAGTCTGCACCTTGCAAGGAGATACCTTCTCTGCAGTTCATCAATCAAATGCTCAGTTGTGCAACAAAATTGGGTCAGATTGATGGTTCAGAGAATGATAGCTAGTAGCTACGGCATGTTCGTTTTTTGACCTCCACATATGATCACATAATCGCGCTTCGGATCTGCTTCTCAATTTTAGTATGTTTCCTAAATAAATGTCAACAATATTTGTGGCAATATTTTTCAGGTTTAATTGACATTGCCATTCGATCATTAGTTTCAGGATTATTCGGGATTGATGCTAACTTGCTAAGTATCAGGAAGTATTTTTCTCCATAATAATGTAGGTATTTTTTACTAGGTAGATTCTCACAGCATTTTCTATATGGTAACCTTGGTGTTACATCCGCAGCGTGGCCGCCTTGGTGCTCGTGTGCCTTTGATCTCGAGTACTAGTGGGTGGTTTTTCTATTCGACAGCGTGCAAGGGTTGCTTCTAGCTAGCATTGGTCTGGTTTGATTTTTTCTTTTTGTTATGGTCATTCAGATCAGTGTTGCAAGGATTCCCAGTTGAAGGAGAGTGGTGCTGTGCTCGTTTGAGCTGCTTCTTACATACATTTACACATGCGCCCGCGCACATACACACAGCAGGTACACAAATTATTTCAAAAATAGTTTTGTTTAAGAGAATATGAATCGGGAGAATATTGTTGTGTATTTCATTCACAATAAGGGCCACTATATATAGAGGATTATATAAGTACATAATCCTATTACAATTAATCTAACATATCGATAGGATATCTATAAGAATATTAGAGCTCTATTACAATTAGGTTAAGCAACCTCGTTGGGTAGAGAGGCACATTAATACTCAATCTTCTGCAACATGCTTTTCATTTTTCAAGTAAAGAATGAGGAGAGTGGAGAAGAGTGAAATTAAAACTATAACCATTTGAAACAATTTTTGCTTTCAAATTAAAACGCATATTCGCTATGTTCTTACTCATTTTCCTTCACATTATCTTACCTTGGAAATAGAAAAGGAAAAACGTGAGCCAACATCTTGAAGTAGTCTATAGATTAACCGTAGAACCAGCTTAGTTGGTCCAAAAAAGTTGTCATTCAGTCCCTACTATACTCGAAGTTCTACAATTCTGAGAAAAGAAAAAAAGAAAAAGAAAAAGAAAAAGGAAAGCTGTTAAGTGCACATGTCTTCAAATCCCATATACTCGTTGTTCTCAATCTCTTCAATCATATTCGCTATGCCAACCCCACCTGTGTCAAAACAAAGCATCCTTCAACCATTAGGAGAAATAAAAATGGGAAAGAAAAAGAAGAAGAAACGAAAGCCATATCATGGCCAGGACATGAAAGTTCATCGAAGTGTTGTTTATACATACCTAGTGATATTGCACTGACAAAGATTGTTGCAGCGAGAATGAAGATAATTATAGACGCTCTCCCTAGTATTTTAATAACCTTTCTCACCACATGTTGCCCTACGAGGGCTGAAACGCTGGCCACAGCAGCAAAGTAGAGAGCTGCAAGATATATTAATAACACAAAGCCAACATGCAATATCTCTTCTTAGAATTCACCATTTTATCAACAGAAATCAGAATGGCTAAGAAAGTTAATTACCATAGGGAACTGGAAAACGTTTGAGGAGGTAGTATTCAACAACTGACAAGGATGCAGAAAATGTCATGGCAAATGTAGCTGTGGCACTCGACACCTGCAAAGAACAAATCATTCATACAGTGAAGCAGTCCAAGTGTTGGATATAATTTTAAGTACAACAAGTAATACTAAAAGATGAAATCACTAATCACTTAAAACATCGTGTTTCCTAGTGGTAACGAAAAAGTGAAAGTGAAAGGAACAGAGTAATGTGGATTCAAAGGAGAATCCCAAAAGCTATATGTGGTGGGAGCAATGATAGAGTTCAAGCAAAGCTTTCAACTTAGAAAAAGCTGCTCTCGATGACTGGAGGATTCATTCTTATACATGCTTGTCCTCCTGCCATCTTGATGTACATACTATGCAGACAACTAAACTTCCTATCAGTACATGTAATCCTTTAGATCGTATCAATAGGGAATTTCTATGGGGAGATTTAATCTCATGTGGACCTCCCCTAGAGAGATTGGATAAAGTCAGCATTCCCAAGCATGCTAGTGGTCCTAGAATAAAAAAATCTTAAGCTATGAACACAGTTCTCCGGTAATTAAGGCTTATGGGCAGAATTTTTCAGGAAAGATTATCTCAAGGGCACTAGTTACTTTGAGAATATAATGGGCATCCTGTTCTTCCAGTACATTAAGGGTGTTAAGTTTGGTAATTCAGCAAGGTTTCAGATGGTGTGTGAGCAATGGGAAAAGTATCAACCTTTGGTTCCATAGTTGATTGGAACCTAATTACCTTGTGAGTTCATTCTCTATTTCTTCATGTCCTAATATTAATGAGTTAGTTGCAGATTATATCATTGATGGAGAGTGGTACACGCAAGCTACTAATAATGATGCTATATATCACATTGCTACTGCTACCATCACAGACATCTAAATTTCCGATTGATACATGTATTGCTTTAGATTGTATCAATAAGAATCCTCACCGGAGATGCAACACTCTGATACGAAACCCCATCCGACTTATAGTAACATGGGATAGTCTACATTTTGACTTATAAACTGATTGCTGCAGGTATACAGGTAGGTAATAAAGAACTTAAAAGCCATGACCATAGCCCTCCTTGCAAAGTCTTTTGGGAGAATAGTTACTGGTGATAAACAATCATGGGCTGAAATGCTCAGGAAAAAAGAATTTCAAGGGTACTAGTTGTTTTAAATATATAATGATGAGTCTTCCTGTGGTTCCAGGACTTGGAAGGGTTTTATGTTTGGTAATGCTCTTCAGCAAGGTTATAGACAGCGGATTGGCAATGTGAAGAATATCAACATTTGGTTTGATAATTGGTTTGGACCAGATTTCCCTATGAGATCATTTTTTGTATCTTCTGGACCAATTAATCCTAATGAGATAGTTAAAGATTATATTTTTGATGGAGTGGATGTATTCAAGCTATAATGTTGCTGATAATGACGTTGGGCATAGGATTGTTGGTATACCTAATGACCCTAAACCATATGCCCCTCTAGGAAGATGGTCTATTTCTTAATGGAACAACTGAATGCTACAATTACATGAAGATATTTAAGAAACACAACCTCAACTATTTCACATTTTCTTCATCAGCAACTATTCCACTTACTAATATCAAAAGGAAGTAAAATATTTACCTGAGGTGGGACTCCCAGCTCCAGAAAAAGAGGACCCAGAATGAAGCCTCCACCAAGTCCAAGCAAACCACCAACTATACCAGCTATTATGCCGCAGCCACAATAAAGAATAAGATGGTGCACTTTCCAATTTGTGCTTGATACTTCCTGGGATGAAATCACTCTTTGTCCATAGTACAGTCTAACAGCCTCGTATGAACTCGCTCCAAAAGCCACGGGTATCTAATTTTTTTTGGAGAAAAAAAATTAGCGAAGAATGATTTTTTGAACCACAATTCAGTAATTGAAGATCAAAATGAGGCTTGTATTTCGCACTTAAAATTCTTGCATTCTGATTATGTAGGACATGGAAGGTACCTGCATGAGGTTCAATACCCAATATGCTACCGAACAAGTTGTGGTATAATACTGTGCAAACCAAACAAGATTCCATCAATGCTAACCCTTGATGCATAAGTTTCTAAGGAAACAACCACTGTGAAAATTAAGAACCTTAGCGATCTGCAACGCAAGTATTAAGATCCAGACAACAACCAGAAGTCCAAGTTCCTTCCAGCAAATATTCTCAATAATAGAAACCTGAGAAGAATACAGAAAGTCAGTCCCTACGACACTGTGTCACCTGAAATTCATGCTGCAAAATGATACCTCTTTCCTTTTAGACTCATTTGTTCCTGATGGACTATCGTTGGTTCGAGCCCCAGGTAAAGGTCTGTATTCAACTTCTTCACTACCATTACCTTAACAAAAAGTAAATTCTTTATTAGCCTCGAGAAGACCTCATTAGGCATCTGAATTTGGAGAGGTAAATGGTGAAAGACCACTGCTACAAAAGGGAGAATGATATATCTACTCACCATTTGACTGCATTAGTCTGGCAACTTCCTGAAAATTCAAAACTTGTGAGCCAAAATGCCAGGGCTAATACAAAATGAACCTAACGAGCAGAGTTTAAGATGACCTTCTTCAGTATAGTTTCTCTTTTCCAGGACTCAACTCCCTTGAAGAAGGCCTTAGTTGATGTGCCTGCAAGTCATCATTAATAATTCAAATAAGTGGTCCAACTGAGAGAAGAAATGTCTTGTATAATTCGAACCGTACCTAAGAAAATAATGATTAGCAACACTGTAATCATCCAGTCAGCAAATATTACATTCAAACAAACTCCAATGCTAATCCCAAGCATAAGCATCGGTTGGAAAAGAAGCGCCAGGTCATAGTCGATGATTGGCAAGTTAAGAGTAGGATGCCTTAATCTTAAGTTGTAAAAAACAGTTGCAGCTGCTCCACCCGTGATCATACCTAAGCAACCGGACAGAACCACACCAAATTGCATTCAGGTACATTTGAAATGTGAAAGGGTAGATTACACACATCAATATGTGAAAGCAACAGAGAACCTAATTGAGACTTAGAAGTTAAGAACCCAATTTCACAGGCAGTCAAACCCAAATGATGAGACATACACATCATTTGGTGGAACTGTAGAAGCAACAAAAAGACCAATTGAAGTTTAGGCTCTCAAGCTCAAACTACCTCCCCTCAAACAAATAGTCAAACACCACTACTGCATAAAATCAACAATCTTATTTCTATTAACAGCAGTTGAGGGCTGAATGACCAATAGGTTTCATTTCAATATTTCATCAACATACAACACTTGAACTTTCTAGGTGCCTAATCAAGTCTGAAGATATTTCATGCCTCTATTGCAGGTGAAAATTGAAAAAGCTGTTAAAGAACAAGTGAGAAAGAACTTACACTTGGATAATGCTGTTGATGATTTATCATCGAACCCGATAATCAAAGTGAGCATAGGAACAAAAATGCCACCCCCACCTACTCCTCCCACAGTCCCAAACGCAGCTCCAATGAATCCAATTATTGTTCCCACCACAATTCTCCAACCAAATTCCATTTCCTGTATATCCAACAATACACTATAAAAAAACAGCATTTCAAAATCATTATTGAAACAAGAATAACCGATCAAGAAGGCAATGAAAATGAAACTTACAGGCCAAACAGCCACATAACCCAATCGACCCGGTCGCCATACAAAGCTTAGCGCACTGTTTAAATAACCAGATTGGAAAGTTGAAGCATCTTGTCGGAATGTTTCTTGTAGTGAACCAATCACTAAAGCCACAACAAGAAAACCAGCCACAACCATTCCCATACTCCACCTCAAACCACACCATGGTAATCCAACTTGAGCCATTTGATTCCTTCAAAAGAGATCAATCTCAAAGGTGAAGAAGAGGTCCTAGCCAAAACCCAGTTCGTATACGAAGCAGGGCTAGCTTCTGTGTCTTTGTGTGTATATATTGTTTTCGCAACTTAATGAATGAGTGCTAGAGGAAAACTGTAACACCCCTAATGTCAGAAATGAAAGTACGAAGAAGTTTCTCTCCAAAAGGAACCCAGAAAATAAGGTCTGTTCTGTCACTCATATAGGCTCTGCTTTGCTCTCTACCTGTCGTTCCTCCCCAGGTCCAAACCTCTAATTGTGCCCCCCTAACTTTGTTTTGTTTGGGTTATTTTCCTTTAAACCCATAATAAAACCCTCCAATCCCAGCCAACTAATTATATATAAAATGACAATGATACTCGATTTTCACTCTGTTTTTCCATTGGAAGCCGTGCAGATTAGAAACTTTGACAAGAAAATCATTTTCTATTGGATTGTGTATGATTTTCTTAAATCTCATCAAACCATTGTTTTATTCGCATTACAACCAGCACGTGAAAGTAAACCTACCTGATTTCATTGTCAACATGAGAAACGAGTGGTTGAATCCCAATTTGGCACTCTTCATCAATCATCCATCTTTGATTCAACATTTATGGATGTGCATCCAATTTTGATAGTGAAATACAAATCAGCTGTCCCAGATTGTCTCAATATATGAAATGCCATCATTGAAACTAATTCAAACTCCACCACACACACAAGTATGGACCTCCAAGTAGGGGTGGCCAAACGAAACCGAAAACCGAAAAAAACCGCACCGAAAACCGAACCGTAGCCGAAAAAAACCGAACAGAAAAAAACCGAACCGAAACAAAAAAACCGAACCGAACCGATTATGTTCGGTTCGGTTTTCGGTTTCGGCTAGGTGAAAACCGAACCGAACCGAACCGAACCGAAATATTGTGAAATTTTATGACCACGGTTTACCAATCCGATCGGGTTCGAAACTATTGTGAAATTTGCTAAATTTTTTACCACACGCATAATTTATTGTAATCATCGCATCCAACGGTCAGTTTTTTTATTTTCTTTGAATTTATAGAGGTTTCTCTTTGGAGTGTATGATATATAAATATAGGTTTATAAGAGTAACTAAGTTTGACCTAGTTGATCGAATTCGAAACGAGAACCAAATTGGCCGGATTTTTTACAACCACCATAAAACATTACAATCTCTTTATCGAGTGGTTGGTTTCTCCAAATTCATTTTTCTCTTCATGGTTGCTTTAGAATGAACCTCAATAATTTAAATACAATATATAAGTCATACTACTTTAGGAGACAAATTGGTATAGGCCAATGTATTGGTAATTAAAATTGAAATTTTTATCTTATGTCAACGCACATCCATCAATGAAATATTTACAAACATGATGTAAAAAAATAAGCACGTTTCGCGGTCGTCACTTTATTGGTCAACCAAGAAAACATACAAGTGACTACGGTTGACCAATCCGATCGGGTTCGAAACTATTGTGAAATTTGCTAAATTTTTAACCACACGCATAATTTATTGTAATAATCGCATCCAACGGTCGGTTTTTTTATTTTCTTTGAATTTATAGAGATTTCTCTTTGGAGTGTATGATATATAAATATAGGTTTATAAGAGTAATTAAGTTTGACCTAGTTGATCGAATTCGAAACAAGAACCAAAGCCAACCATTTCATATAATGAAGCTTTGAAATTTGATTATGAACTACGAAGCAAGATTATTGTCTTGCCAAAAAACAAAAAAAAATTGTTTTATTGAAAAAAAAAAAACTGTTTTATTGAAAGAAAAAAAAAACCGAAAAAAAAACCGAACCGAACCGAACCAAAAAATACACAAACCGAACCGAACCGAAAAATACACAAACCGAACCGACAATTCGGTTCGGTTTTCGGTTTCGGCCTAAAACCGAACTGATCGGAACCGAACCCACCCCTACCTCCAAGTTGCAACTTTGCAAGAGCATAGCCAATCATATTTGCAACCATGATTTTCACAATCTAATTAATTAATTCTCACCAGCACAAATGAGAAAATCTTTCATCACAATCAATCTTGATTCAACATTTATGTACACGCATCATCAAATTTTGACAGTGAAATTTATGAAATGCCATCAACCAGAATGTCTTGTTAGTCCTTTGAAACTCATTCATACTCCACCAAACACACAAGTATATGGATCTCCAAGTCGCCACTTTGCATTAGCATAGCCAATCATATTTGCAAACCACCCATGATATCACAATCTAATTCATTCTCACCTACCCAAATGAGAAAATCTTTCATCAATATCAATCTGGGACTAGCTGAAGTTGAAATTCAATATGCAATTTATAAACCCATGCCGTAATTCAATATATACATTACAGAAGAAGCAACAACATTTGAAGGTAAAACACATTACAAAAAGCTAATCAAACCCAGTAAAACTAAAATCTAATAAATGGGTTTAAGCATAACCTCCAACCAAAATAGGTCCCTCATCATTCTTACCCTCATTCTTCTTCTCTTCAATCTCTAACCCAACCAACCCATCAACACAAGCCTTATCTCCACCAACCTCCCTCACATCTTCACCTCCCACAACCACCTTATCCCTCTTCTCCTCCTCACCGCCCACCACCACTTCATCTCCGCCGCAAGCTCCCGGAGGATTCCCCTCCGTCACGGCTCCGACCACCGCCGGCCAGGGATCCCTGACGCAGTCTTCTTCTTCTTCTTCTTCCTCGTCGTCGGTGAAGAGGGAGGTGGCGCGTGACTTGACGGCGGTGGCGGCTTTGAGGAAGGCTTGCTTGATTGAATCGGGGGGGAGGGCGCAGTCTTCGAGGCCGGCGTCTTCAAGGCGGGGAGGGAGGATGTGGTGCACTAGTGTTCCGGGTTGTTGTTCCTCGGTGGTGGCCTCCATTGTTTGGATCTGAGTCTGAGACAAAGAAATTGGAAATCCCTAGAATGTAGGAGAAGATGTTCGAACTTAATTCCAAGGAGGACATGTATCTCACATGTTCATTTCCGTTTTTAGCCTTGCTTTTACACGTGTCATCTATCCAGGGGGGTGATGGTGTTCACTACGTGTCAAACAGCCACTTCTCGTTAGTATCTTGGTGACTGAGAGAGATAGAGCTGTAGAACTAGTTAATTGTGTAATTTGTCGGTAATATAGATTTTTTTTTTTTGAATATTAATGAAGCTTCATTAATAATTACCAATGGGAGTAAACCCATTGGAATGTGCTCAAAACAAGGACCAAGTACAAATAAACCCAATAAGGAAAATTACAACTCAACCATAATTCACATGGATAGAGCAAAAGAGTGTAACCCTAAATATTAAATAAAACATCAACTCCTACAATACTAACACAGCCGCCGCCGCCCAAACTCTTCCGAACAGCCGCCGCTGCCGCTTCCAGAAGCCAAGAGGATGCGAGAAGCCGAGAAGTGCTAAATCGAGGTGATGAGTACCGAATAACCGTTGCCAGAACAATCCCAAAAAGCAGATCCAGTCAAAACCAAAGTTAAGGGGGATGAGAGAAAGGAACCAATACCACACATTAACTCTCTCTTCTCCACCAGAGAGACTCAAACCGGGAAGGGAACAAAGCCACCGAAATGGGACAGAAGCCAATAGCAAAGAAAAAATCCAGTGGTGAATGGGGGGTGAAACACCCATGCGTGAGCACCCATACTCCTTTTGGTAAGTGATTCTCACTTTTAAGAGGTAGCCACGAAATCCTTCATGGAGTAGGTCTTTGGTAGATGGAGGGGAGCTCGTGTCAGGTGATGGGTGAGGGGAAACATGGAGATTTTTGGATCTGAAATTTTTTTGGGTTGATCGGCAAAGAAAGGAGGAACAAAGTCCTCTAGAACTGGACCTGAGCCAACAAAATCACCACAAGATGGGTGTAAATCACCACAAGGGTGTGAGAAAAGCAAGAGAAAAAGATGAAGAACAGAGGAACTGAGAAAACAGAGAAGCCAAACGAGAGAGGCCGCCCCCAACTCTCAAGCCTTCGAATTCGATCTAGATCCGGAGGGATCAAGATCTGGCAAGAGATCGAGAAGAAGGAGGGAGAAAGGTTTTTTTTCAAGTTTGTTTTCTCTCTCTCTCTAGGTTTTAGAGAGAGACGCTCTCGTTGAAAAAACAATCGGTAATATAGATTTAGTTCAATGTAAAGGTAGACTGGTTCAATACATATGGTCATATACATATCTTATCTTCTATATAATTAAGCTAAGTTTTGAGGGAATGGTTAAATTTTTGAACTATCATATATGTCATCACATAATATAGATATTAATAAATAAATTATCTTTATTTGAGGATAAGATGGTCAATAGATTATATCATCATATTTGAAAAAATTGCAAAACTTTCCATAAAAAAAAGAGAAGCTTCCCAAAATCAAGAGAGAAATTGTTGTAAATTTTTTAATTTTAAAAAATAAAACATCATAAAGCTACCAGGGTTAGTTTCTCACACTTTGTATTATGCACTGTTGGGGTGAACATGTTACAATAAAACTATCTTGTATCTGTTAAGGAAATTAGAATCCCTCCCGTCAATGCTCACAGAGTAGACCGATAGAAAAGTAAGCAAACCACAAGACAAGCGACAAGAGAACGCCGAGATTTAACGAGGTTCAGCATAAATCTATGCCTACGTCCTCCCGAGAGATACATGTTCTTCACTATGAAAATAATTACAGTACAAGATACAATTGAGCTAAATCACCATAACCAAAACCCACAACCCTTGTACACCCACACTCATAGAATTTCCCAAGAACTCACTCTCACCCAAGAGCTGTATTCACTCTTGACATCTATGCTCCCTTACCCAAGAGATATACACTCTCTTGTGGATGATCGCATGCACCGACCATGCCTTGGTTTACTACCCATGCCCTCTATATATAGGCACCCCAATTATAATCCAATTGGTAGTAGGAAAACCAAACCTTCTTGTACAGGAGAAAAGATCATATTCCTGATAGGAATAAACTTTGACATCAACCATGTCCAATTAGGAAGACTAACCAAGTCCAACTAGGACATGTCTTTCCTAATTAATTCTCATCACATCCTAACAATCTCCACCTTGATGAGAATGCCATGCAAAATTACCTTGCACCATCTTTAACCATTGGCCTTTTTTGTACCAGCAACACATAGCCTGAATCAATTGTGGTCCTCCCTGATTCGTAACGGCCAATCCTATGTGTAACTGCACCGAATCAACAATCAACAACTGACTCTGAAGAGGGACCTCAAAACAACCCCTTCCCTAGCAGGATTTCCTTCTCACCATCATCTAAACTCGGAAACTTGTCAACGACGTCTCTGCTGTACCTGCAAACGAGACTCGCTTATGTGCACTCATGTTTCCCATTATCCATCGAGGTTTGACATACCAGATGATACCTACCACACTGTTCTCCTTGTATGAGGACCGTACAGCCATGTGTGATTTTTTCCGGCTCCACCTACTATAAACACTTATAGCCCTTGGAAACCAACTAGCTCCTGAATATCAAATTCCTCTGTAACTTTGGGACATCGTCACACCACCCAAAGTACGCCAATCCCAAATCTAATATTCAGTCAAAGAACATGTGTTACCTATGGAGATTGTGAGAGCATCTCCATATGAAAATCGGTTTCTGCTACAGCAATGACATCCAAGCCTTTTGCTTCATATGATCCTAGTCACGACGCTTGTAGCATCCCTGCCTATGGATTTAGACCTGCTATGATCACTAAATCCCCGACAGTTTTCCGTGCATTATCCGCTATCTTCTCCGGTTTCACATCCTTTCCCTTCAACACTTAACTAAGCCCCGTTGAACTAGGATGTCTTTCACTCACTTATACCCAAAGAGTAAAACTTCCTTTTCTATCAAACTACTCCACCTCAAACTATGAGGCAATACCTGAAGCCATGACGAACAACCACGATCAACATGCAAACCTTCAGCGAACGAATACCACGAACGACGAACAAACACGATCGTTGACACCACGAACCACCTTGGTGAGATATACACTCTTACCAACCATCATTCCCTTGAGTCATATCCTGGTCTCTTGCAACTCCACCTTTGATTAGGATTTTTCCTGAGTCTGGCTCGCACCACCTAGCATCCGAGTTACTCCACCTATCGACTACCTTCGATTAGGACTTTCTTGAGTTTCTGACCCGCTCCACGTTGGTAGAAATTTTCCTCGAGCTGGCTCCACCTAATGCACTTTTGAGCTAACACCTTAACCATCTAACTGACTCCACCTTGAATGATGAGGTGTCCCAGCTGAACCTTCGGCTCTGATACCGCTTGTTAAGGAAATTAGAATCCCTCCCGTCAAGGCTTACAGAGTAGACCGATAGAAAAGTAAGCAAACCACAAGACAAGCGACAAGAGAACACCGAGATTTAACGAGGTTCAGCATAAATCTATGCTTACGTTCTCCCGAGAGATACATGTTCTTCACTATGAGAATAATTACAGTACAAGATACAATTGAGCTAAATCACCATAACCCAAACCCATAACCCTTGTACACCTACACTCATAGAATTTCTCAAGAACTCACTCTCACCCAAGAGCTGTTTTCACTCTTGACATCTCTGCTCCCTTACCCAAGAGATATACAGTCTCTTGTGGATGATCGCATGCACCGACCATGCCTTGGTTTACTACCCATGCCCTCTATATATAGGCACCCCAATTATAATCCAATTGGTAGTAGGAAAACCAAACCTTCTTATACAGGAGAAAAGATCCTATTCTTGATAGGAATAAACTTTGACATCAACCATGTCCAATTAGGAAGACTAACCAAGTCCAACTAGGACTTGCCTTTCCTAATTAATTCTCATCACATCCTAACAGTATCTACACATCAAAAAAAAAAAAAAAAAATTAGTCTACCAATGGTCGATGTCAATTCATTTATGTATCAAACTATTCAAATTAGAGATGGGAAAATTGTCAAAATTTGAGAGGATTAATTTTGGATGCCACGATGGCATTCTTTCCCGCCGTTATTCCCTCTACCGACACCGATGACTTTGAGGTATGTTTATTAATTAATTAATTGATAAGACTACTGCTTCTTGCAATGAGGCTCTCCTGGTTTCTCTACCGTGGAGGATGTGGATTATCTTAAACTCGAGGGAAAACTTTTTGTAGTTTTCATGATAAGTTGATTTGGCATTATGAGAACAAAGGCATGTTTATGGTTGATATCGCGTACAAATGTACAATGTGGTACGCAGCGGCGGATTCACGTACAAGGCTATTTGGACTACAACCCAACTCAAATTTCTCCTGTAAACTTTATCATATCATGGAAGGTACTTCCTTTACATTAGTTTCCCACAGATCAATTGGTTTAGGCAGTGGTATTTTCATGCTTGGAAGGTGCCTTCGATATTCATTCTGAAAAGGGAGGTATTGGCGTTGTGATTTGAGACCTTGAAGTCGTTTTTGTGGAGGTAAAGCTATGAGTACAGAGCAGGTTTTCTCGCCGACCCAAGTGGAAGCGCTTGCTGGTGTTGAGGCTAGGGGTACGTGTAAGCTAGTTCTGGACCGGGGACTCTCTCTTGTTAGGCTGGAGTCAGATTCTCTCCTCCTAGTTCAGGTTGTGCACTTTTTGGATTCCTCTTCTATCAACCTACGCTCTCTTTATAGTGATCAATGACTCAATGTTCTTGCTTTGTTTTACAAATGCCGGGTAATATATACCTTTAGTACTCATTTGTTTAGAAAAGGTCATATGATAACTCATAGTTTAGCAAAGTGGGCATTAGCTAATTGTCCCACTAATTCTTATTTGCCACTTGCTCCTCTTCTGATCGAGGAAGCTTTAGCTCATGATTCTACGTAAGTTTTTGTCTTCAATAATATTTGTTTCTTTTCAAAAGAAAAAAAAAATAGACTAACCAGAGAATGTAATGCCACAAAAATTGAAAAATAGAGTTAAACTTATAAGTCACAAAAAAATATCTCAATTTCAAGCCATTGAACACTCTAGTACTTCAATTTATGAATTTGAGTCGATTGGCGGTGACTATGGGTCGATCCATATCGAGGACAAGGAAACACATTTGTCACGCTCTTTGTATGGGGGCTTCTTTGCTTCAACTTGTTTTGGAATCATAGCCAATCTGCAGTCATAGCTTTGTTCTATATACGAGAGAGGGCTTCGTGCTCTCGCTGCTTAATCATAATTCATAAGCACAGGATCTGAGTGGCGCTTCTTCCAAGCATCATTGCCATCACTTCTTTTTCAGAAATTTCAATGCCATTAAAATGCTGCTGCTTCTTTCTTCTGACAACTGATCGTATGGAAAGTGAAACCCGTAAAGGCCAGAGTTTACTTGGTCTGCAAGTTTTGACCATATTAACACACCAAATTGGGAATCATATAATTACTACGTAGAAATCATTGAGATTATACCTTGTTAGACAAAAATATGTACTCCACGTACGTATTGTTTACCATAGGTCAAATCCATATTTTGTTCCATTCAAATTAAGTTAAATCGATCATAATAATTTCAGACTTTAATTTTGTAATAATTAGAGGAATTCCGGATTACTTATCTGTCAAGTAAATCTGGGTCAAATAAACCAATATATATAAGCCAAAGTTCTTTACCATAGTAAACTCTAATAGCTTTACCTTAATTCGTCTCTGCTTTGCGAAGCTTAATTTTAACTTTCACAATGATAATGAACTGTCTGGTGCTGTTTTCTCTGACCCTCTTGTCAACTTCGATTCGGGTGATGCTGTTGAACAGCAAGACCTCCTCGAAGAACATGGCCATAGCGAGGCTGCTCAACTTGGTGGACTTCGTGTTCGTAGTCACAATCTTCTTCAAGCCTATGAAGTTTGGGACAGTTGTTATTGATTCACTTCTCATGGGTAATCTTTATCTTTTCTATGCATCCTTAATTAGGTTTAGGGGCTTTTCTGTTATTCGTATACTCCTTAATTAGTCAGAAGAAGATGCTATATTATAAGCCAATATTGCATGCTTGCTTTCATAGAGAATAACTAAAGATAAAATTGTAACTTAATTTGTGTCTTCCAATTCACTGTTTCAGTAGTGTTGTAATTTTGAGGATGAAACATAGTTTTTCTCTTTTAAAATCCTACAATCGTACAGTTATCTGCAATAAGCAACAGCCAATCTCTCTTTATCTTGGACTATCTTGGACTAGGAATGTGTCTCCAGATTATCTGTTTATTAACCCCATGTGAGTTTCGTGCTTGCAGGATTGTACTGCTCCCTTGCTTTTAAGATGAATGGACTTTGCCAGAACATCAGGAACCTAAACTCTGAACTTGAGTCCAAGGCAAAAGACGTTAATTCTGCAGAAGCCAAGACAATTTCCATGAGGAAGCAATCTGAAGAATTGGTTCTTGAGCGTGATCGTTTACTTGAGTCATCGGGCACCAGACTCAAACAACTGGAATCTGAGCTCGAGACCAAGACGAGAGACATTAGTATTGCAAAAGCCAATAATACCGCTCTGAAGAAACAGCTTGATCAGCTTCTTCTCGAGTATGATGTTTTACTGGAGAGAAACCAATTTTTAAAGAATCAGTCGGAGTCATTGAACACAAGAGTCAAAGAGCTAGAGGCTGAAGTCGAGACTAGGACGAAAGATGTTAAAGTTGCAGAAGCCAATCACATTACTCTAAGGAAGCAACTTGAAAAGAGCCTCCTCGAGAATGACCGTCTATCTGAATCGAATCAACTTTTGAACAACCAGTTGCAGTCATCGGGCACAAGACTTCAGCAACTAGAATTTGAACTTGAAACCAAGAGGAATGAAGCTAATGCTGTAGAAGCCAAAATTGTTGCTCTAAGGAAGGAAAAGCAAGATTTAAATATCCAGTTGCAATCATCCAGCACCAGTCTTAGATGTAAAGAATATGAACTCGAGACCAAGACAAAGAATGTTACTACAGCCGAAGCGAAGAATTTAGATCTAAGGAAAGAAATCCAAAGCTTGAAGAACCGGTTACATTCATCAGAAGAACCACTAGAGCAAACCAAAGTTTAAAGAACCAGTTACAGTCATTGAGCACAAAACTCAAACAACTAGAATCTGCAAAAGCCGATGCTGATGCTTGAGGGAAGGCATTGGAAACAAAACTCGCAGAAGTAAAATCTGCAGAAGCCACTTTAAGGAAAGAATACCAAATTGTAAAGAACCAATTGCAATCATCAAGAACAAAAAGCGTAAATGAAGCAAAAGCTGATGCCGGTGCCGGTGCTGCTGAAAAATTTGGAAGATTTCTTTTTGACCAGTTTTAGATTACCAACCTCCATCCAGTTGAGCAAAAATAATTTCTAAGACCCCAGTAGTTCTTATTTGGTTTGGGAGTTCTAAGTTGGGTGTATCTATTAATTTTATTTCAGATATACATGTTAGTGAATATTTATTACAACTTCAATAGGATGTCCAACCATGTTGAATAACCTTCATTCACAAGTCACAACATTCAAGTACACTTTGAACCAAAACACACATAGCTATAATCTATGCATCTCATACAAAGGCCTCCTGAACTTTTTTATGAAGATTGTCCTGCCACAGCAATCAATCAACTCGGAACGTATTTGAACTGAAACAGCTATAGTAAATATTCAAAGGCAAAGTACAATAATTAAATATAAACAGTATCAACACAGAATAAACAAATTGACTTTTACCATCCACTTCTTTAAATTGTATCCTTCCTATGTCATGCCTGTTTAACAGTACTGACTTTTTAAATCACCAAATGTCACTGGTAATAATTGGAATCTTTGCAATCCACAGGAACAAGCCCATTCATCCAGTCTTTCAACATTCACAGCCAGTAGATCTTTGCTGCCTCCCTCCACCGGCAACATCGATTGTGTCAGGAAGGTATCTTTCGTCATTGACAAACAAAAAGCACAAGTCAGTACTAACTATCCATGAGAATTTGGTATTCATACTAATAGAAGAGAGCTTAAAACAAGTTAATCAAGTATACAAAGTCATGTGCTTGAAAACAACGGAAGGTTCCTTTATTAGTAAGGATGTTGCAATATTGACATTAATGGAGAAACTTTTGCGAAGCAAAATCCTAACAACTACTTTCTACTAATATTAGTCAACAAGAAATGAAAGCGCAAGCCACCTTTCATTTTTGACACACAGGCCAGTCCCTAGTACAAGACATTGGTATAGAACATACCATGTCATCATGCAGATGAGGTGGATTGTGGGTCTAACAACTCAAAAGAAGCCACTATTAATTTATACAATGAAATAGTAAGGTTTTCCAATGAATATTGTGCATTGAAAATGATAAGCATTGTTTTATTTTTAACAAGTGACATTCTTTAAGTGGTGAGGCCCTTAGGCCCACAATGTCAACACAGTGACATGGTATCCAACACAAGTAGTTCTATTGGAAAGGCTTCCTGTTCTTTTACAATAGCTGTGGAATCAAAAGCAAACTATTCTGCACTAATTATTCAAGACATGCATTTTGGTGTAAACAAGTGTTTCTCCTATTGAAAAGGTTTTTGGTTCTTTTCAAATAGCTGTGAAAATCAAAACCAAACTATTCTGCACAAATCTTTCAAGACATGCTTTTTGGTGTAAACTAGTGTTTCTCCTATTGGAAAGACCTCTGGTTCTTTTCAAATAGCTGTGAAATCGTCAACAAGTGTTTACTATGGCTTTTTGGTGTAACAAGTGTTTCTCCTATTGGAAAGGTTTTTGGTTCTTTTCAAATAGCTGTGAAATCAAAACCAAACTATTCTGCAAAAACTTCTCAAGACATGCCTTTTGGTGTCAACGAGAGTTTCTCCTATTGAAAAGGCTTCTGGTTCTTTTCAAATAGCTGTGAAATGAAAACCAAACCATTCTGCACTAATTTTTCAAGACATGCTTTTTGGTGTAAAGTCTAATAGGTCTGAAACTTTGTGAAGGTTATTAGCTTCCAATACCACTGCTATAATCAGAACTATTCCCTGAGCCCCCATAGACAAAGAATATAATAGTCAACTACCGAATGATTGATCTAAAGGTAGTGCAAAGATAAAGCAAAATATGGGTTTTTAATCTCTACTCTCGATTCATGGTGAACCAGTGAACAATTAGTTCTATACATATAATATGAAAATCCCTCGTTTTGTGTAAACTATTTGTTCAACTAACTGAAGAGGGACTAAATTAAATGCTGAAGGGGGAGTGGGGAAGGGAGGGAGCACAAAACAAAATGACCATTCAGCAATATAAAAACTTACATTTCTTCTTCAGGTTCATTCTTCAGTGCGTTTTTCGCTATACATTGGAAGGCATCATCCACGTTAAAGCCTTCTTTTGCAGAGGTCTCAAAGTATGGTATGTTTCCCTTGGAAGCACACCAGGCCTTCGCTTTCTTTTCAGAAACCTACAACCAACAAAGTAGAACCATATGACACTATAACAAAAGAGCATATGCATATACATTTCTAGAACAACAAAACAGATCCTCCATACTTGGATGACTTACCACTCGACTATTTCCACCATCAACATCAATCTTGTTCCCCAACACAACAAATGGAAAGTTCTCGGGATCGGATGGACTAGCCTAAACATCAGATCCACAACACATAACTTCAGTAATGTTTCATTATCATTTTAGAGTATCTAGGAAGTTGATCTATTGGTAATTACCTGAATCAGAAATTCTTCTCTCCAGTTGTTAAGATTATCAAATGATTTCATGACATTCACATCATACACAAGCACACAACAATCTGCACCACGATAGAAAGCCACACCAAGACTTTGAAACCTTTCTTGCCCAGCAGTATCCCAAATCTGTAATAAGGAGAAAAATGTGTTAACCTTCTAATCTACAAGTGAAAGTACTTAAAATTTCTCTGTCAGATAAAATTTCTTTTACAGTTAAACTCAATTTCTGCAATCAAGCATCATTTTCCAAGTACAGAGTTATCAGAAAACAAGGGAAACAATTCAAGACTTGTTCTTCATGTCACTTCACATTACTGAATCTGCTAGATAAGATGGCAACACTACAAAGGAGCATTATATGTAGAATTTATCTTTTCTAATGTACGAGGTTGTATATGGAACAAACAATTTCCAGAACTAAAGAAAAGGGCAGAATTTGCCTCCCAATTAATTTTTCTGTTCTCTTTCGAAGCAAACTCATTAGGTGATGTATTTAAGTCAGTCTTTCCCTTTTAACACCAGTGACAAAGAAATGGATAGTGGAAACTATTCTCATGAGTATGGGAACCCCACAATTCCCCCAATCTTGAAAACAACCTTGATCTTAAAAAAAAAAAAAAAAAGGAAAACTCAAGTTTGCATCAAAACTTGAAATGTGTCATCCCCTTAGACCATTAAAGTATAACTAAACCACATTTGGCAGGTCCCTATGTCTTAATGAGATTACATCATTGACAAATGGTTTCTAAACAGAAAACAGAGCTATCTGAGAACTTATATTAACATAATGTAAGCAATAAGAATTTAATGACAGCTAACCAACCAAACAGCCCACAAGTACACAGTACGATCGCTATAGCTGAAATATTCATTCGATTTATTCAAACAATAAAACAAATGAATGCTGAGAGGTCTCTCTCACCTGCAATGTGAACAACCTATCTTCAAACTGAACCTCCTTGGTCAGAAAATCCGCTCCGATTGTCGCCTTGTACTGATTACTAAACTTACGATTCACATACCTAAAATTGAGAAAACAAAAAACACACAATGAATCAACAAATCAAGAAACAGAAACAAATCACTACAAAATCCATGATCTACATTTCGGAACGCACTGATTCATAAGCGATGTCTTCCCCACCCTGCCAAACAAAACAAAGCAGATATCAGCACGCAACGCATTTCCGATTTCAACAAAAAGACATGATCAAAGCCCTCGCATCAATTACAAGCAGAGGTCAGTTTTCAATTGCATGAAATCTAGACCAGAGATTCATAACATTTCCTTTTCTTTTCATCTAAATTCCATAACGAATTCCTAAGAACGCGAAATTTGAAAATGAAATAAAAAAAAAAAAGCGAACTGTAATTGATGTTGTTTAAAGCAAACTGACCCGCTGTCGCCGAGGATAATGACCTTTAGAAGCATGCGTCTGCGAGAAGCCATGGATCCGAAGCTTTTGAGGAATTGAAATTAGGGTTTCGCGGACAAAGATTTGGGAGCTTTTTCGAAATTTTGGATTTGAAAGTTTCAGAGAGAGAGAGAGGGGAATATTATTAGAGCTGGTATTTTGAGAGCGGAGCTAACTGTTTAGTTTTTTTTTGTACCAATTGAAGTTGGACAGCCTGGACATGCTTCCACTGGAACAGAACGGAGAGTATCTGATATCCCAAAATTACCCATGCCTTTTAGTCAAAATAACTATTGCTTGGTAATGACTTTTTTTCAATAAATCAATTATTCGGTGCTTGACAGAGAAGACAATTTTGAATTTTGTTGCTAATACCTGTACCAAATGTTGTTGTTCCGCAAGTCATTTGTTATGGTGGAATTATGCACTTTCAACAAGTTTATCCAAAAGGGATGTAGAAGTTTTGAAACACACAAGAAAGTGACAAATGAAATGAAGCACTTTTACAAACTAACTGTGTTACGCACTTAATTTCGACATTTTAATACTATGCATGATATGTAGATGGATTCTAGAAGTCTGAGTTTCGATGCGACCACACAACCTGCACCACCTTCAGGCCAACTTAAATGAGTGTTGTAGGAGTTTCAAGTTGTAATTGGTTTTTGTTATAAGAAAATTCATGTCTAAAAGCTTTTTTTCTTCTTTTCCTTCTTCCTGCCCAAAAAATCAGAACACAACGACTAAACGAATTTTTTTTCTTAGTCTATGCATAATTACATTTGTAATGGAATCCATACCATCCGCAGATGAAAATGAGTATATGAGGACTCAGGTGGCTAAAAAAAATATAAATATAAATGAGAAATGGGACGAAATGAAAAGGTCAACACCTACTTTCACAATCTACACTCTTCCCCATCACAATAGGTGGCACAAAATGATCAATAGGGCATGTGCAGGGGCAACAATCTTGGATTTATGGCTACAGATTTTTTTCAATCCATAACATAACATATACATAAGAAGCTAGGAATGCAGAGGAAATCATATTCACATATAGGTCCCTTTCTAACTTTCTTTACATGTCACCCTCATGTTCTCCGTCTACTCCTCCATCATAGAGACCCTCCCAGTTTCATGCAGATGATACAACCAAATAGGTTCCAGCAAGTCCTTGGCTTTTTCCAGTTTTTCCCTTCCATCTTCATCACACTCTTCCTCAATTTCTCTCTCGATCTGAGGGTAGATATCTTGCAGAAATGCCAACATCAAGTCACCCCATTCCCTATCATCATGCTTGAATATCTTCAGGCATACAAAGCGTAGAAGTCCAAAAACCAGCCCAAAATTTTTCTTTTCCAGCCCTACTATAGCGCCAATCATGAAGATTGCCCCAAACACACCCTGCATGCTGAGATTTTCTTTTAACAATTTGACAATCATTGTAAGAAGTTTTTTGAAAGCAGGAAACTCCTCAGGTTCAGAGTCTCCATCATCTTCTGGCCGGACTTCACTAGCTTCAGAGAGTTCAGTCTTGGCTAAAATTAAGAGCCATGATGGAAAGTGGACTCTGATGCGATCAGCTGGACTCGTTTGCGACTCTTCTCCCATAATCTGTTTCATAATGTGCCCAGATCCTAATGCCAAAATCAAGTCAGGAACCCAAGGCTTCACTGCTGCCACCACATGTCCAGCATAGGTTGAGCCCAAGTATAATTCAATCGAGATTATTAAATCAAGCATATCGTTGGCAAGATCAGACGCTTCTGCTGGAGGTGGTGAAGCTTCAGTAGCATCTTTAAGAGCTAGATTAAGTAACTTTGCTGCATAGGTGGAGGAGCTTTTCAAACAGAGAACTACATCCTTCAAATCTTCCTCCTCAAAATCAATTTGCTCACGAGGTTGTTGCTCCAAAGTAGATATGACACATCGTATATAACCTGATGTGGATCTTAAGCACCTTTCCAGAGTTTGAGGAGCAAAACCTATTGTAGCAGCATCAACCATGAACCTTTGGACTGCAGTAAGCATCTTCACCTTGTTCGCCAACTTCTTTGGTTCAGTATATACATTTCCTGCATAAATTGTTAATTATATTGTTCAATCATGAGGAAGTCAGAAGCTTATATTAAACACTACTTGTGTGAAGCAATGATATATATTTATCATAGAAAAAGTGGTTATGCTTTGCGCACACATTGTTTAATTTCAAATGATATCCAAGAAAAAAGACAGTAACCTTGAACAAATAAATATCAAGCTATGCAATGTGTAATAGCGCAGAAGACCATGTCGAATGAACGTAGATAGTGCCTACTCAATCATTGAAGACTGAAAGCTAATTCACCATTCAACTTCAGTGATCTCGCATATGTAATTTGTGCATCTGTGCCCTAATTACTTACCACTATCACTCGCAATGGAGGCATGTGTTTGAGGTTCTCTGTGCCTTTTTTCACGACGACTCGCAGACTTATCACTAGCATGCTTAGATTCTGAATAAACTCTACTAGACTGTCCAGAATCGCCTATTCCACATAGCTTCTCTGTACAATTAAGCACATGATCCAATGCCTGTTCCAACTCGGTCTGCTGAAAAAGAAAACAAAAGCAGAACTTTAAAAGTGAGTCATGGCAGATGGATTACTTTGTTTTTAAAGCAATGCTCATCAGAAATTACAACAAGATGGAAGACAAGACCCAGTATGAATATCAGGTATGTGAGACCAGTAAAGGTATATAGTACATGAGCATATCTCCAAATCAAACTCAGAAGTCAGAATTGAACATATATCAGAATCAGTTCACAAACACAAAATACAAAATAAATGACTGGTGCAGCAAGAAACTTGAATGAGAAAATTACTAGAAAGAAGAGCCACAACATATTTGTACTAGACAAGTCAAAATAATCTCTTGCAACGCAAAGTGAATGGTATGAATGAGTTTGACGTAGTTTTCTCAATGTTGAAAAGCTTTCAATGAGCATCAACACAATATGTGCAGGGTCTTATTTGTTTGTCTATGCCCTATAATTTGTAAAAATTCTGCCAGAAGTCTCACAAAACTCAATACATTTGAGAAGCTCAACACCTTGAATTTATGCAAGAAAAAACAAATTTCTATTCAATTCTGTTAAGTTACCATCATTTCACAATTGAGGAATTGATCTTCCAAAATTCTAATCATGGCTGTGTGAAGATTAACAAGATGAATGCAAAAACTATTTCAAATTAGATAAAACATAATTAAGACAATGAACAGCATGGAATTTCAAAAGAAGTTAATGTGAAGAAAATGACTACAAAAGAGCACACGAACCAAAGGTGAGACACAGTAATACATGTGAGAGAAACTCTAGATTAGATATGTTGAACCATTAAAAGATGAACAGGATCACTGCTGAGAGATAAGTCACTTGCCTCCAAAGTAGACCCTGATGAATCCGTCCCATCATTCTTATTGGAAGAGACATTTTGAAGCGACAAATGCAGCGCAAGAGCTGTATATGCTGAAACAGGAAATGTGTCCACATATTCATAATCCATGCACCGCACAATGCTGACCTCAGAAATGACCTTTAGACATATTAGTAAAGATTCTAGAGTTTGAGATCCCAATATAGCCTTCCGAGTATTGACAGATACAAGCAAGTCCCTGATTTGCCAGGCTATTCCTGCCGCGACTGAATAATCGTCCTCAAAACTGGTGACTTTTTTTCCACTAAGATGTTTCTGTCGAGCTGAAATTTTGCCAGAGGACTTTGATTTCTTTCTTTTCGCAGAGAAAACACTTAAGTTCTTAATTTCACTGCCATATTTAATATGGCAACGATAGGCTGATTTCTGCAGAAGTGCTGTTAGAGCTTCCAGCATACCATCAATCGCATCACAAGACAGCAACAAATTGTGAGCAGACCTCACTTCAGATTGCTTCTCCACATTTTTGGATAAACCACTACAATTAGTCACCAGATGCATACATTCATCAAGAAGTCCAGCCACATCATCAGGAGAGACAGTTGAAACAATGTTGAATACACAAGACTGAGCAGGCCCAGTAGGTGCGGCAGCAATCAAGTACTTCAACTTTTCACCATCAAAGAATTCTTTAAGCTCCTTCTTGAAAACTGGATCACCAGCTAGGGTATTGCAAAGGTTGGAAGAAGAAGTAAGTAAACCCTCAACTTGTTGTTCATCCAGATTATTAGGTGGAAGGACCAAAGTAATCATTACCCTAACAAGTTCCAACAGAGACTTAAGAGATGCCCCTTGGGATGCAGCAAATTCACAAAACCTTGCTCCAGCCATCGGAGACCTTTTTACAAGTGTAGTACAACGATTGCATGCTGTTTCAACAGTTTCTTTTGAGGGAAAGTATGATGGCATAAGCAACCTTGTAATTTTCTGAGCAACTTGAGGTTGATCATTTTCAAGGGTAGATAATAGTACATCTAACTTCACTACCTGTTGAAAGATGGAACAAGGTAAACAAACCAACAGATACTAAGGAAGGCATCAAATGTAACAAAAGCACTTATACGAAGCATAATTCTGAGAGCGCTTTGTACCTTATGGAACTGGAAGTTTTGAATATCCCTTATGAGAAGGAGGAGATCTACCATGGCAACTCTTATTGATAGGACATTGTCCATCATCAAATGCCCCAATCTGGGTAGAAGCACATTGAGAAATTGATGACATAGAGGATTGCCAAACAAATACATAGTGCCATTCAGTGTGGAAAGCCTAACCTCATGACTTGTATCATGTGACATATCATCAAAAATTCTAGTAACTAACTTTGTGATGGTAGGCGAAGGGATTACTTCCCAAAACAGATGAAGAATTCGACAAGAACCTTCCACTGCAACCACTCTCACCTCTGGACAATCATCTACAAGTAATTTCCCCAATAAAAAGAACTGCTTATCAAGCAATGAATCTTTGACCTCTTTAGTCGAATCAGGATCTTCAAGGGGGAACAAGTCCAAAAGTAAATGCAGCGCATTTTGACGAACATTAGAATTCGCAACCTACCATAACAAACCAACCATTCAAAATAAATACCAAAAGTACAGTCTCTGATACCACAAATTAAACTTGTTAACAAAAAAACAACCTGCAAAGAGCGAAATATGACAGGCTCCGAGAGCTGGAAAAGAAGCTTCTCGACACCAGCAGTGGTCCTCTGGTTTATAAACCCTCCCAAAACCCTTCTAATAGAAGCAGCAAATGCTCCAGAGCTGGCGTGTATAGCACCCTCAATCAAAACCTGCAAGAACCCGTTCTCAATCTCACTCCTCAACTCCCCCTCTGCCACTTTCCAAGCCCGGAACAAAACGTCACCGTACGCCTCCAGCATCGACTTCCTTCCAAACGGAATCTGAGACTTGATCACAGCCAAAACCTCCTTCAACAGCTGCGAACTCAACCCAAACAGAAACGCCAGAAACTTCCTCCCCTCCTCTGTTTTCAGAAACAGCGGCGAAATCACGCACCGGATTAGCAACAGCTTCAAGTCCTCAATGCTCTCGTCCTCGAAATCGAAGCAGGTGAAAGCCTCGCGGAGGGCGTAGACTCTGTGGACGTCTGCCTTCTTGTTCAGAGTGAGAGATCTCGAGAGCAAGAAAGGGAGCGACTGAGAGATCAGCGATTCCCGGCCCGGCAACTCCTCCTTCCACCACTGCTCGCACAAGTTCGCAATCGCCGATACCAGCGCCGAGTCCGACTCCAGAATGATCAGATTGTCGTGAAGCGCTTGAACTCCCGGCAACAAATCCAACGGCGGAAAGGCGTTCGCCGGATGCCCGGCGCATAGTTGCGCGATACAGGCGAGAATCTGAAGCTTCGAGAGCAGTTGATGCTTCTCCTCTTCAGGATTCGGGTCCGGATGGAGGTCTGGTTCGGGTTCGCGGTCGGGTCGGGTCTTGGAGCTCCGGCTGGACCTGCGGGGGCGCTTGGTGGGGGGAGAGCGAGGGGATCTAGGGTTGGGGTTGGGGTTGGGTTGAAGAAGAAGGGTCTGGAAGGAGAGGATGGCGTGGGAAATGGAGTGGGAGAGAGAGATGGGGAGAGAGGAGGAGAGGTCGGAGGAGGGTTTGATTTTGTGGATTAGGGTTTTGAGAGAGGGCTTTGAGGATTTGAGGCTGAGCTTGGTGGCGGAGGTCAGAAACTCTTCGGCGGAGGATTGGAGAGAGGAGCGGAGCCGCTTCTCCATGACGACGGCGGTAAGTGTCTGTTTTCAAAATATGAAACCGTTGCCTTTGGGAGTTTGGGTTTGGGATTTACAGATAGAGAGAGAGAGAGAGAGAGAGAGAGAGGAGCACCCATCTGTGGGGGAGATATGCCAGTGATTTGTCTGTTGTATATGTTGAATAAGTTCAGGTTTTTTAATTTCAAATTGTTTTTGGCGCTCTGTCATTTAACCATTAATTGCTTCGTTGTTTACCTGATTGGTCAAAGGAAACCCTCGGGGTATGTGTTTGGATGAGAGAAAAAATGATGGAATTTAATTGAAAGTGAGGATTTCATAATTTCTAAAAGCTAATTTCTTAAGTTTTGCATTATCAGATTGAAAATTTTAAATTTCTCTATGGAAAAAAATGAAGGAATTCATTATTTAAATTCATCACTTCAATTTCCACTAAAATATGTGTCATTTACGAATTCTTTTGCAATATTCAATTTTTATTTTCAAAACAAGATTTTTTCTATCTTATCTTTTTATTTGTTTTAAACTTTTCTTAATTGACGAAGTGGTGTTAGTTCAGTGGTTAGAGCACCCACTACCTATGTACGAAGTCATGGGTTCGAGTCACCATGGGGGCAGGAGTGAAACCCTTTGATCCTCTTTAGAAAAAAAAGAGTTAAAAAAAAAAAAAAAAAAATCTTTCTTAATTTATTACACATTTCAAATCCTAAATAGATGCAACCAAACAATAGAAATTGCAATTAATGGAATTTTAGATTGATGGAGTTAAAGATTCCATCATTTATAAATTCCTACGAATTTTATAATTTTCTCATCCAAACGCACATTGTTTTGGATTTTAAAAATCCATGGGTATTCAATTAAGATTTTAAAAAGTCTTTCTAAATCTTGTGGTATTCAAAAATCCAAAGACCTTCAAGGATTTTATTAGATGTTGGAGGATTCTAGGGTGCTTGGTATAAATACCAAACTCAATCAGAAATCCACTCTCAAGAGGTGAGATTTTGACATCTTTCTTTTTCTCTCTTTCTGAAGATGAAAATACCTTAAACGATAGAGGATGAACCGACGACGATCTACATCCACTTTGTTTATAGCGTCTTCAGTTTTTTTCACGTCTCCAATTGATTGAGACTGGGAATCTGACCAAATTGACTATCAGTCAGTTCACGATTTGGTGAGCGCCTTAGCGGAGGAGGCAAACCCCAAAACCTCAAATTAAAGTAAATTACCAATTCGTGAATCTCAACACGAGTTTGGGTTGGTTCTTTCTGATTCTAGTTTGAAATGCTATTGAGAAATTTGAGTTTGGGTTTACTACCATGATAGTTATACATGCAAATTTTGGTTTTTGTATGATGAATTTTGAAAGTGGATATGCTTCTGAGAAATTTGGGTGTTATTTGACTACCAATGATGGATGAAATGAGTTTATGATTCCACTTGAAATATGTCAATGGCTATTGCTTGGGAAAGAGTATCTAAGAAATTTAATACTAAGGTAATGGTGAATGGTGATGTTTGTGTTTGGTTATCTAATTGTGCTGTTGAATAGGATGCATGTGGATTCACTTGATGGCAAATTTTGCAAGACAATGCTATGCTAATAGCATTGAACTTGCTCAAATCAGAACATATTTTGAACTTGAATTGCTTCTAATTTTTAGCTGTATTAGTATGTTGTTGTGGGAGCATAGTTTTAACTATATTTGACTGCACTGTGTTTGTTCGGCTTTTTTTTGGTACTTCTCCTTTACGGGAAATCAATAATAGCATTTTCCAACCTCAATATTGGAAGAATCGGAAATTTAAAACCATTTTCTTTTCCTGTTTACGTCAGAAAGCTAATGCCAGGATCACTAAGGTGTGAGTTTCTATAGGGAATCCTGATCCAATATATGTTATCCTTTTTCTTTTTTTTTTCATTCACTTATTTAAAACACCAAAATGATAGGATACATGTACATGAGGTGCATAGGAAGAACAAATTAGTGAAAATGCACAAGAGAATAGAAAGCCCAATGCCAGGATCACTAGAACTACACCAGAATAACAAACTGTAAGCTTTGTGAGAATTCACAAGAGAATAGAAAGATATACTAGTGCCCCTCACAATTTCTTGATATGATTTGGTAGATATCATCTTTTTATTAGATGCTCACAGATGTTCCTTATTCTTATTGTGATAGCTTGCTTTCTAAGCAAGTGTATCATTGTAAATGTAGTTCTTATCGGCTGCTAACCACATAATTTATCATGCAAATCTTCTCCAGGTAGTGGTTTGTCAAAGCCAAGATGACAAGTGAAGTTCTTTCTCAAATTCAATAGCATGTGTCCAGTTCTTCTCTTGTTTTTATTGTGTACGAAAGTCTTGTACTCGTTGAAGAGAGGCTTATTACTTGCATCTTTCCTGAAGCTAAGCTTTTGTCTTAACCTGATTTGGTTTTCTTTGCTATAAACCAAGATGACAAGTGAAGTTCTTTTCTCAAATTCAATACAGTGTGTCCAGTTCTTCTCTTGTTTTTATTGTGTATGAAAGTCTTGTACTTATTGAAGAGAAGCTTGTTACTTGCATCTTTCCTGAAGCTAAGCTTTTGTCTTAACCTGATAAATATGTTTATCTTTGCCATAAACATCACATATATATCTCACTTAAAATCTTTTTTTCTCCTGAAACAGGATTATGCTTATTTTCTCTTTATATGTTTGCGGAGAGCAATGAGTCGATCAGTTCAAGTTTGTCTCGTTTTATGGGGAGAAACAATGGCCTTACAAAGGAAGACAGTGAAGAGCAGGAGGATACGATGTAGGCAACTAGCATTGTTTTCATAATCAGCGTGTATAATCTTTGTATATTTTTGTGTGGCTGTAATTCTAGCTTATCTAGTCACCTTTTGAAATATACATGACTTCATGCTCAACCCATCTTGGTATGGTCATACATTAATTTTTATCAATGTACAAATTTACAATACATTATTAGTGAAATTTGGAAATCTGGAGATCTGGAAGAAAAGGTTTTTCGGGCCTGAAAGCTCGAAAGTTTGGAATACAATACAAATATTGCTAAAATCCAAACAAATCTTTCTAGTATAATACATTAGAATCTGTTCAAATCCATATGAAGTTAAAACAATCCGTGGATTCTGCAAAATCCATAAGAATCCACGGATTATAAAAAGTCATACAAAATCATTTAAAATCTAGATTGAATACACCCCCCTTAAGTTTAGTTTTCCCCATGGGAGTAACCCTTTGGTATCATAGTTTAATCCAATATTATTTAAGACCGTAAATAGAACGAGTTTAAGCGGATCGATCTAAATCCAAAGTCATTTAGCAACAACAAATTTCAACTCAACTTGATCCGATAACTTGGCGGATTGTTGATAGTTCAATACAAATTCGTATCCGGAGGAATAACATATACCTAACCCAATCCATTTTTTATAATGAATATTCTTAAATTTTAAGTAAATAATATTAAATATTTTATCATGATATCTCATAAAAGTTTTATAAAACATTGAAACAAAATAAAAAAAAATATGACCAATTGAATTACATAACCAAACGACGTCAGTTGGTGGCGGTTCGGTGCAGCGACGATGGTTAGTCGGAAGCCGAGGTGTTGGTCCGGCTACACAGGCGGGTTCGCTTCGACCCGCGCTCCCTGGCCTGGTTTCTGGGCCTTTGGTCTTCCTTTGGCTACTGGGCCGAATCTGTGGGCTGGTCTTTTTACTCCTTTATGTTATTTTCTAGTTTCTTTTGTTGCAGTTTTATTTTTGGGTTTTGATTTGTTGGTATTAAGCCACGACCAAGGTTTGGTTTATGGTATTAGATGTTGTTCCAATTGTGTTAGGTATTAGCTGTTGGGTTGTGTGTACTACAGGATGTGGCAGAGACAATCTTTGCTTCGGCCTTCCGGTAGGTGGTTCCTATCTGGTTTTGGGTCAGTGAAAAGTCTGGCTGTGCCATAGATGAGCATTATTGGCCTTCTAGTGGGTTGTGCTGTTAGCCAAATAGTTACCCTCAAGTATAAGGGGTACAAGTAATAGTATAGGGATTTAAGAAAGGTTGTCGAACCCACGAGGATTGGATTCCTTTTACTAGCTAGGGTGTTAACCTAAGGAGAGCTAGAATATGCAAATGTACAATCATAAACCTAAATTCACAAGAAAATCTAGGCTCATGATGAGTATGTGCATTGTGATGGTAGTGAAATTGTTTGTTAGATAGAGTGGTGAACCAAATTAAAATAAATGCTCAAATATAAACTAAACTAGTAAAATAATGGATGAAGTTAGAGGTTGGATTGTCTACCACTAACCTCCCTTGTAAGTATTGAAGTTCAAATACAAGTGATGCTATTCTAATTTCCCAATTACCCTCTTTGCATCCGGATAAGACTACAAAGGCTTAAACTCCTTTAATGTTATTAATTCCAACCGGATAAGTCTAGAATTAACTACCTAAGAACAATTCCTATTACCTGTTAAGTCTTAATTCATTGTTCCTAGATGCATGAAGCTTTGAGTTTAGATAATGATGCAAGCAAACCAATACTAGATCTAGATGATTTTAACTCACAACCTTCACATGCACATAGAGGATGCTATCATGCTATCAATGCTCAAGGTTAACTACTCCCTAAACATTTTTTCATGAGATGACAAACACAACACATTCAAATTAGTTAAGTTTGAATAAAAGCATTCACTTCTTGAATTAGCATATGAAGATGAAAATCACAAATAATATCAAATGTAAATTAAAACAACAATTCATACAAGTTTGGCTAGGGTTGAACAACAATTCATACAAGTTTGGCTAGGGCTTTCAACCCTAGCCCCAACAAAGTAACTACTCACTCATAGTCATACAAATTGGCATCAAATCTATAAAGTAAATCAAGGTAAATTAAAGAGTTAAGGAAAGAATGAACTAGTTGAAGCTTGACAAATCAATGGCTAACTCCTTCTTTGTTTTCCTCCTTCAATGCTCCTTGAATCCTCCTTGAGGGTGGAATGGATGGATGATAAGCTTCTTGATGGTGATGATAAATGGAATGGTGATGAAGATATGATGCTCATTTGGCCAATTTTGAGTGGTACTGATGGAGTAATGGTAGTGGTGATGGTAGTTGTGGGTTTGGATTTTGGGAGGTGGATATGGAGGTTTTATGAAGGAGATGAACAGAGAAAGAAGATTTAATGGGATGGAAGGGTTGATGTTGAGAGTGAGAAGAGAAGGTGTTTATATAGGGAAGAAAAAGAAGAGTGAAATGATGAGTGAAATAAAAATAATGAAAGTGGAGTATGGAAGTGGTTTGTAAAATATGGAAAATATGGAGTAATGATGAAATGAAAGCAAAGCATGAAGGTGCAGAAGTATGGAAGTGATGATGATATATTAAAGAAGATGGAGTAGAAAAATATATCCAAGGAAAAAGAGAAAAACATCTAGCTTTCTTCATGTGGGTAGGAATATGTTGAGCTGTTTTTTTAGGTCACTTTCTACCCCTTTATTCCTTCAATTATTTCTCCACCAAGACTTCATTATGGGCCTCCGATTTCTTCATATCAAATGTTCCTCTATGAGTGTAAATCATCCTGGTAGAATTTCAGAATAGTAGTTGGGCCGGAAATGCTACTAGACTCCTTACAGGTCTAGTTTTCCAGTTTTGCTTATGCAGAAAATTGGACTGATTGTTTGAAGATCTTCCACTTCTATCTGGCTCTTGTACTCTTCATAAGAAATGTTTTTTAGGATGTCTAGAATAGATCTGAAGAGTTTCAGCTCATTTGGAGTTCATTTGGTCAAGCGTTCGATCCTTCTTCCTTGTCTAGCTCACTTTCTCCTAGCCGGAGTAAGAAAATGTTCTAAGGTTGACTTTTTAGTGCATTTCCATTCTTCTCCATCATTTCCTAGCATGATAAGGAAAACATAATAAATATATATAAATAAACACAAAGGTGAAGCACAAGTACAAGATTAGGGAAATAATGAAATTGGATTAGTCAACTTTAAATTTGGACTTTAGAACAAGTAATTTCTATGTTTTAGGGGACAAATATATATATGAATTATGATCCAACATGTGCCTATCTGGGTTTGGGTCAGAGGCGATGGCGATTTGGAGCAGTTGTGGGTTGACGGTGTTGACAATATGATGGTGACGGTGTTGGTTTTATTTTAGTCCCAGGTCTGAATGTTCAGTAATTATTTTGGTCGGGTTTAGGTCACAACGAGTGTTGGCTTGGTCAATCAAAAGCTGGTCAGGTGGACTCTGGAGGGCGAGTTAGTGTTAACACAAGTGAGTTGCTCCTGCGTTTGTTGTCTTTGTCATATAGTTGTAGTGCATGTTTGGAGTCAGGGCCTTTTTTTGGCTCATTGAGTAAGTCATTTTAGAGTTCCAGTGTGAAATCTAGTGGCTATTTCTGTGTAAGAGATGTTGCCTAAAACTCGTTGTAAGCAGTTCATTATTAATGAAGTTCTTCTTGATAAAAAAAAAAAAACTTATTGTGGAGGGAAGTAAGAAAACCTAGAGTGTAGAGAGAACTACACAGGGACCCACAACAATAGCCGGCAACCGAAACCGGAAGAAGTCGAAGGCCAAGGCCAAGGCCGCCGGCGTCTCAGTCGGACAAGAGGAGGAAAGAAAGAATTTTCTGGTTCACATATATGGACTTGTGAAACGGATCTGGACCAAACCTCTTCTTTTCCTCTCGGGGTTTTGCATCCTATGGCTCAGTCCTTCTATCTCGTTCGTGTTTGACCGATATGGCGTCAAGATGACTTGGATCGATTGCTTTCTCACTGCGGCCGTTATAGTCTCCATGGGGTTGACACTCTACTATTTCTTGAGCTTAGTTGCGTCATGAATTGCCCAGAAATATATTTTCAGTAAGGACGAGGACCATCCAAGTCAAGCCAAGATTGTCGACTATGTTTAAGGACTCGAAAGATCAAGTTACCAAGAATTGGGAAAATTTCTTTCAGAATTGTAATGTGGATAAGCCTTCAACTTCATTAGGTTTGCTGTTGCCAAATTCAATGAAACACTTCTGGGATTATCTGGAAACTATGAGATTCATATTGAAGGCTTAAAGACTCTTATTCAAGAAACCGAAGAACGAAACAAAAGACTCTGCCGTGATTGCGAAGAAATGCGGAAAAGAGAGACACATTTGGTAGAAGATCATGGTAAAGCATGCATGAAGCTTGTCTCACCTTAAATTGAGGTAATTTTAATGAATGAAATTAATCACCAATTTGAACCTCGGTAAAACGTTGGTCAGTTTCAGGATTTTTCCATCTCTTTTAATTAGTTATAAACTAAAACCCGAAGATGTATGGAACTATGGTTGGTGGTGGATGACTAAAAAAAAAACCAAAATACTCATTAGAACAATACACTAAGGTAAAAAAAAATATTGTATTGACAAAATTTTTTATCAGAACGGATCAGATCATTAACATATTGGATCAACATAAATTCATGTTTGATCCGTTAAATAAACGGTTTAATGGATTCGGACCATTAACAGATCAACGGATCAAATTTTCAATCCAAACGGATCAAATTTTCAATCCAAACCAGCCAATAACCACGGATCAGGATCAAAATTTGGTCCATTGACAGGAGCTCGGTATAGTTTGTGTTCAACTTACTTTTACTCTTGATAAAATTCATTTTGAGTCAAAAATTTATCCTTTATATTGGATGCAATCCAAACGAATTTTATTTTTTTGTTAATTGCGGTCCAATGACTTCTCTACCACATAGCTTTTTTTTTTGTTTTTTTTCTTGGAGAGTTTCCGTCCTCTACATATCATTACATTTTTGTAATTGGTCTAGAGAGAGTAATAGGGTTTTGAGGTCTTGAAGTCTTTGAGATGCTTGCGTGTCCCGTCTTGTAAGAAATTTTGCCCACGGTATAAATAAAATTTGTGTTTGCAAAAATTAATTAGACTAAGGTAAAAATTTGTGTTTGTAATTATTCGTTTTCAATTTAGTCTAATTAATTGAACTACGGTATATTGTCATCATAATTAGCATAAGGGTCTTCCTAAATAAATCCAGCAAAAATCTGCACTCAATCTTTTGTTTTTAACTTTCCAAGTTACCCCTATTTTTCAACACACTTAGCGTTCTCTAACTCTGTATTAGATTTTGCGTCAATCTTACAGGTACGGCAGTCCTTCTCTACTTTGTCAATCTCCTCATCTAGAAACACTTATCTTTCTATTGGCTTCATTTTTCATTTGAGAGTTGTGAATTTTTATCGATCATATAGGACATCTGGGTTTCTTCTTCAATCAAGTATTGTAAATAAATAATATGGCTTTTTGGGATAAAGATTCTTGATTGAAATCCAAGTCAAGATGTATATAAATTAGAGAGGTTAGGGAGAAATTTGTCTTGAGGAAGAGAGTGAGATGGTAAACAAAGAGGATGGAGAAGATTCAATAACTATGAAAATGATTTTGCTTTAACAATTCAACTCCGTATATTTCTATTACACCAACCATTTCATAACCCGTAGATTTTATATTTTAGTGAGTTTGAACTATTAATCTATACTTTCAACAATCACTTAATGACTTCAAAATCAGACAAGAATATGAGACATTAACTATAGGTTTGCACTAAAATAATAGACTTGCTCTAAATAATATATTTCTAATTACAAAGGCACTAATATTGTCATCGGTCACACATCTTTAACATAAAAATTTGGTCGTTACATAATTAATATCAATTATCTCACCAATGTGTTATGCGTGGCAAAATAATAGTTGTTCTGCTGTTGTAGATCAGATTTGTAGTAGTGATGAAAAAGCTCAACAATCGTTCTCAATGACAAAACACAATTTTTTCTGCTTGAATTCAAACTTCAAGAAGTAGATTTTTGAAAGTTAAAGATCGGCATATATGCTATCAACAAGATTAGCCACCACGACTATGCTTTCAGGAACTATTTGATTATCATCAATGACAATCTCTTCACCACCCTCATGCTTGTGGAGATAATGGTTGACAAGGCGATGAACCGTGTTGCTGTCAAAATGATGGCTTCCACACAAAGCTTCCGCAGAAACTTCATGAAGATGTGCACCGATACAATGCTCAAGGCATTCCACACATTGTTGGGAAACCTTAAGAGATACTGCAGCATTGTGTAGGCGAATCAGACGTTTAACATTTGGTACTCGACACACTTGGCTCAAATACAGAGGAGCAACTCCTTCAAGCAATGCTCTCTTATCCCCATCTCTCACTTGTGAAGAAGTTCCTTCGGATAAGTGTCTCTTGAGAAAATACTGTGAAACATGGGAATCAATGGTGCGGATACATCTCTCTGCAATCCCACATCTCTTGGCAAACTCTAGAACCTTAGGGTCATTGCAAGACTTCAGAAGCTCTGCACATGTTTCCCAATGCTGATAAAGTGCTGATACTTCAAGATAGTCTAGAGTTTGTTGAATTAGGTATGGTCATCCCCCAACTCCAGATATTCAGCCGCACAGAGGAAATGAAGAGATGTTGAAGCCTTCACTGGACCTTTGATGATGGTTACTCCAAAATCATTTCAATTCCGCCATAATCAAAGCCAAATTTCTAAATTCATTGAAAAAAAATTATAATATAACCTAGAAAGTATTTGATTTAAAACATCATTTGTTGAACCAATATGTTTTATATTGAAAGTTAGCTACATGCATGATATCATCAAATCAATGATCCAAGGCTGAAGCTGATACCTAATAGGCCCAAAGCTTAAAAAGATGCAAACAAACAAGAGGAGAAAAAAAAAAAAAAAAAGACCAACGATGAACGATATACGATTTGTGCAAATACCTAAAATTTACTCATAGTTTGACCTCAATTTAGACCTAAATTTCTCTTCATCAATTCGATTCATGAATCGCTAGTTTATGAGGCTTTCGCTCTCTAAAGTTGCAGTTAATGGCACAAGCACATTAATCATATGGAATGATGATATACATAAGGTTTTGTAACGACAAGTCTGAGACATTCAATTTTAAGTCGTGATAAGCATAGATCATAAGTAATTATGTGTCTCGTTCCATTCCATTTCAGTCGAAAATTTACGTTTCAATGCCTAAATCACACCTAAATGTGTACTGACGAGTTTTTATTGAATATTCCAACTTAATATGCAGAAATAGCGCGATGTGGATGGTTGAAATAAGTTATCAAGTTGAAGAATCAATTAGAAAATTTCATTAGATACTTTCACCAATTCATATAAAGTTTTGCAGATGAAGGTTAAAGGCTCGAAAGCAACTGGATCATCAGTACTACTGTATAATGAAGTGAAGAAATTAACAAGAGCAGATCAATCCTGAAGAGATGCCCCATTAACCAAACTATACACAGCCACAAACTGGTAGTACCTTTCATGCTGGTTGTTTACAAGAGAATTACCTCTTAAGTTTTCACCATTGATTCCAAATTTGTAAATGCATGCATGTTTGGTTATAAGTTTTATCTTATCCTTTTGTCATTCTGATTTAATTTCCCCCACCTACATGTTTGATTCAGATTTTATTGAATTCTCAAACAGAAGTACAAAAAAAAAACCAAAAAAACAAAAGTATCCCATTTACATCGGCAATAATGAGGTCCTGATCACTTGCCACTAAATTCATTGAAGCCTACATTGCTTGGCAGCAGGGATTTGTTTATCAAAATATGAACTAGAATTCAGCGGCCTCGAACTTTTGCATGATATCACAGGAGGAACATTGTTGAAATTCCACATGGCAGCTGAACATATTTGAGAAAATTCAGGACAGGATATGGAATTCAGATGGTTAGAAGAACATGCCTTTGTCACTGGTTTCTCATTAAAACTTGCAAGAATTGTCTCTCAACCTTCGAGTGATATGGGTGTGGGATTTCTAGGGTCTGCATAGTAGGAGGATTCCGCCACTGGGGCAGAAGAGGCCCGGTGACAAGAAGCGTCTTAAGCAATCGACCGGCTTCCATCAGAGCCTGCAACAACTTCCTTTTTTGAGGCAGACTCTTGCCTTTAGCAATATAATCAATTTTAGCATCCAAACCGAAAGAGGCCACTACACCATTGGGAATATTCTTAGTAGTCCCGATAAGTTCTTCTATCAAAGGCTGGTTCAAAAAACTCGTGTGGCTAGAATCGTTGATATTCGAGAAATCTGGTGAAGAAAGTGCATCAAATAAGGATTAATCAACGAGAGAAGAGTCATATAATTGGGGATTGATGCATGCTTCAAATAGGCGGTTCAACTCAGATATGCCTGAGTTTGCTTTTAGGGGTATGAAAATGGGTGGGACAACATTAAGAAACTGTTCAATTGGAGCAGAATTAGGGTTCATCTTGTTTAAAATTTGCCGCAACTCATTTCTGTCTTCATCTCTTTCTTTATATGCAACCTGTAAAAGACTGAGTATCTTGTTCGCATTTTGTTGACTCTCAGCTGCTAAACTCTTCACTGATTCTAGTTCAAGGGTGGTGCTCAAAATCTTCTGCTTCAAGTCATCTGTGCTCTTTGAATTCAAACAGGTAAATGGTCGAAAATGGGAAAAACAACGGGTAATATACAATACAGAATTTCAATTTTGAAATATAGTGAACTGAATATAATTACTACTACAAAACATCATAAAACACACGATTGAAGTATAACAAAACGATGGAGTTTTGATCCAATTGCAAGCCAAGCAATAACCATGAAAAAAAAGATTAACAAATACGTCACTTTAAACAAGAAATGATAGGAATGACTCACCTCTTCACAAGTCATCCATATAGAACTCAAATCCTCTATAGTAAGTGTGATCAAGTATATCACCCTCTTTGGTAAGAACTTGAGAAATGTAGAAAGAGAGGATATAAAAGAAAATGGGAGAGTGTGAGTTTCGACCAAAGGTCAAATGTGACTCATTTATAGAAGATCCAACGAGGCATGATTTATCATTAGAAGAATCCAAGAAAGCGTCGTCGGAGTCAAAAAAATTAGGAGTCAAAGAAATTAGTAAGAATATTCTCAAAAAATCATTATGCATAAATTCACGAATAGAATGAGATAACATTTAATATAATTTGCTATAAATTGTATCTATATTTATGGAATGCAAATTAATTTTCCGCGTTTTTACATAATTATATACATTTGGGGATTGGCCACTTTCCATGAATGACCTATTTCAAATTAAACTATTAAAGTTTCCTTTTGGTGGCTGATGAGTGTTAAATCTTTATTTGGTATAATGTGGAGTAACGTTAGCAATAACATTCGTTGTCGTCCAGCGGTTAGGATATATATATGGCTTTCACCCAGGAGACTCGGGTTCGAATCCCGGCGATGGAATTTTTAAATGTCCATTTTTATTTTTTGGCTTTTCCACGTGTCCAAACTGCATGAAAAGCCCACACTCTCCACGTGACGACAGATTGGGCTACGTGACACTTGTAGGCCGAAGCTTCTCTCAAATTGAAACCTAATTAGAGTTGAGAAAATATTTGTAGGATAAAAACTAATATAAAAGGAGGGAGAAGACATTAGAATTTGGGCATCCGCTTCACAACATTTATATCTCTTAAATTTCTTCACATTCTGAGTTCAAAAAGTTCAGAAAATAAGCCTTGCATTGTAACATCATCCCAGCGATTCTTTGTGTTCAAGAGAATCTGTTAAGTTGCCTCACCATCTCTTTCCTTTATTCGTATATGTTTTTTTCTAATTTAAATTTCTGTTGTGATTGATATTACTATGAACTTGATGGACATGTGGAACTAACTCTCTTTTAGTCAGGAATGAATTCAAATCCCCGGATATGTATAATTCACATTGATGTTTCTCTTTATTTGTTTGCTTTGATTCATGAATGATTTGTTTAATTGTTTTATTTATATCTTTTATATGTTAGCGTTTTATGGTGGCCAACATAAGATGTTTTTGTGTATTGGAGCTAGGTTTAAGTAATTCACATAATAGTTTTGTTATTCTTAAATCATAAGTAGTAATCATTATGAACACTAGTGAGAGTTAAACAAACCTAGGCTAATGATAGATGGCGTATCCACTTGAATTGGTTTAGTTAGCAATCAGACTTTCCATGGCTCATAATGATCTTTCTATATGATTCATGACTTGTGTATCTTGTATGTTCTTATAAAAAGAATAGTTTTAAACTTAGTGTGTATCATGGTTATCTTTGATTGTTATGCATTCATGGCTGAGTAAAGAACTTTGAGAATTCAATCTAATTTATATGTATCCGGTATGTGAAAAATAAGTTTCTATCAGTGAAAGAGTTGAGATGTTCAGCCTGGCCAGGAAGAAAAGCTATGATGGATTATCGGATCAATGTGTAATGTAGTAAGTACTACTTGTTGGAAAATTAAACACCGGCCACACAAGTACCAGTAGTAGAGATGAAAGAAGAAATAACCAGGCCAAGAGGAAAACAAGATTTAACGAGGTTGAAAGAAAGAGCATCCATCCCCAATGGCTAATTTATAGCCAACATGTCTCAGAGAAAAAGTAATCCCACACCACATGTGATTTGAAGTTTTCTTTGGTCAAAAAGTGATTTGAAGAGATTTATAGATTTAATACTACCCGATGATGAGAAAAAGTAGATAGGTGATCAAAATCTAATGTTATGTACACGTGTTTGCAACTTCTACTTGTGGAATGTCCGGCCAACTTTATGCCTATATCTTCGGAGAGTTTTCATCTTCACTAATGAGAAAATTACATAAGCACAAGATTACACGGCTCAAGTTTATGCGCAACCAGAGCCATTTGTATCCAAACAGATACCACTTGTACAACTTATCTCAACCTAGAAGAGATCACTCTAACCATTAGCTATTCTCACTCTTGCACACAACTCACCCGACTCCTATACACGAAGACCCGCTCTTGCTCTTGGCTTTCTAGTGCTAGTTTATGAAACTTCTTCATGTCGTCCTTGTATTCATGAGTGTTGTACGTATTCCATGCTTCCATAGGAGATGTAGACCATACTTCGACCTGGTATGAACCCTTCATTTAATTCCTCTAGAGAAAGAGTGGAAATGAAATCATGAGATTGGAAATGATCTCCTTCCAAAGCTTGAACTACTTGCTTTTAGTCGGTTTGAAAATGAAATCAGCATTTGCATAGTCAGATTGGAAATGATTAAACATCTTAGGAATGTCGACAATTTTAACCATACAAGTACACTAGGACAGTTCTACCAAACAGAATCTACATGCATCTGTCCCGAAGCAATGATCTTCTCTTCCACCCTTGTTTATAAAATACCTCATGAATACAGTAACAGCACATCTTGACTACCATTTGCACGTTCTTCGAAAGGAAGCTCTTATTTCCTCGGGCCAGAAGACAAACTTTCAAAAAGCAGTGTCGTTTTTAGTAAAAATGTGCACACTGACTTACAAGCTGTTCTTGCTGCTGCTCTGGAAGTGCAATGTGTTGAGGAACATGATCGATATTTAGGTTTGCCTTTGAGAGTAGGCAAGTCTAAGATACAAGTCACACAACGGTTCCAGTACATAAAGGAAAGGTTGACAAAGAAATTGGTCAGTTGGAAGTCCAAAATTCTCAGTGGTGCAGGTAAAGAAATTTTAATTAAAGTTGTTGCACAAACCATGCCATTATATGCAATGAATTGCTACTTACTTCCGAAGGGTATGTGTGATGACATCCATCAATTATGTGCTTCTTTCTTTTGGGGTGACACGAATGAGAAGAAAAAAATTCGTTGGAGAAGTTGGGAGAAATTATGTTTGACAAAGCATGAGGGTGGTATGGGATTCAAAAATATATATGCTTATAACTTGGCGATGTTAGCCAAGCAAGGATGGAGGATCATCACCAACCCTCATTCATTAATTGCTCAGCTTTACAAGGCAAGATACTTCCCAAATTGTTCGTTTTGGGAGGCTACATTAGGAGATGCACCATCATTCTCTTGGAGAAGTATACTAGAAGGCAGACCAGTTTTAAAAGCAGGCACCAAATGGAGAATTGGTGATGGTTCACAGGTCCATATTTGGAATGATACTTGGATTCCAAAATGCCCTACATACCTCATTCAACGACCGGTGGACACTATTTTTGAAAAGGTTGCTGACCTTATAAATCATCAAACTCATACATGGATTGATGCTTATGTGCACACTCTTTTCAATTATAATGTTGCTGAGCACATTCTTAGTATTCCACTGAGTCGAAATCCTATGCAAGACAAGCTCTATTGGAGTTTTGAGAAACGGGGCCTGTTCACTGTTAAGAGTGCTTATTTTAGTGCCAGGGAGTATGTTCTTGTACAGGCTTTAGCAACCTCATCTACTGGTGATCCTTTTAAGGAGCTGTGGAGGAGACTTTGGAAGACAAAAGTGCCGGGCAAGGTCCAGATTTGCGTTTGGAGGGCCTGTCACAACTTGCTTCCCACAGGAGAAAGGCTACTCACTAAAGGGTATATGGGGGATGTTCATTGCCTTCTATGCAATCATGGGTGTGAAGACACTGCTCACTTATTTGGTAAGTGTCCTACTGCTCTTGAGTTACTCTCTGCCGCACCCTTTAATCTGCATCACACTATACTGCCAAACTTGATTTTTAAAGAATGGATGTTGGAGCAAGCAGTCCATCTTAAAGCTGAGGTGTTTGAAATTAAAGCTTGTTATGCTCATATGGGGACTGTGGAAAAATAGAAATGCTATGTTGTGGGAGAACAAAGTACAAACTCCAAATGATATGTTGTTCAGTTGCTTCACTTGGTTGGAGGAATTTCAGAATGCTCGTAAACCGGCTGTGCCGAACCTCCCAAGAGCAGTAAAGCACTGGCAGGCTGCTGATACACTGAAATTAAATGTTGATGGTGGTTACTTGCCACAGGGAACATGTGGTGGTGTCCTGCGTGACTCAAATGGCCAGTTCAGGGCTGCCTTTAGTCAGCCGGTATGCCATGTTAGCTCTGCACAGCATACTGAGTTGCTGGCCATCAAAGCAGGGCTAGACTTGGTCCAACATATGCAGCTACAGAACATCATAATTGAAACAGATTGCCTACAAGCAGTAACCGACATTACAAGCTCAGTTCCCATTTTGTCATCGCTGGGCAGTATACTCAATGACATTCAGTTTACAATGCGGGGCATTCAAGGAGTCCAAATCAGTTTTGCCCCACGTTCTTGTAATAGAGTAGCACATAGATTGGCTAATATTGCCTATGAGTCTGAACAAGGAGAGATGTGGTTTGACCATATGCCGAGCTGCATTCTTGACATTCTGCAGCAAGATTGTAACCCTGCCTTAATCTCAGTACTGTTTCCTTAAAATATATATATATATATATATATATATTCAAAATCTAGGGGTGTCTAGGTTTCAAAGGACTTTGCAGATTGTAAAAATCTTTCCAAATGAGTGAGATATGTTGGTTGGACTGGAGGGAGGTCAAATTAGACAGAAAACTGGGGAAGTGCTCTGTTTCTTGAAGATCAGTTGCTTTTGGAGCAGCACAGTTTAGGAATCCAATGGAATGATCAGTACAGCATTTGCATCAAACCTGGCCCTTTTATGAAAATTCTTTGTTTCCAAAAAAAAAAAATGCATCAAAGAGGCTTGAATTTGAGAATTTATATCTCAATCCTTAATCATGTAGAGTCAGTTGTAATACAAGATAGATCAAGGTTTCAAGAACTATATTGAATACAATTTAAATTACAATAAAAGACATGACAAACCAACTTTTCAGTTTATTGATATACAGAATACAAAATATATGTATTTGGTCAAAAAAAATAGTAATACAACATGTACACAGAGCTTTCACTAAACTACATTAAAAAATTATTCCTTCTCCAAATTGTGCCTACAGTAAATGATGTCAATTTTGTTCCCTCTGCCAACTCCATCTAGGAGCTTATTGGGGACTAATGTGATTGATAGATTTTGATATGAACACACTAGCCACCAGATCCAATCAAACTTTAGTATGGGAAGAAGCACTTAAATGGTTCAAACAGCCGAGTATGCAACTCAGAGGAAAGCTCACTTACCTACCTAAACAATAGATACATTCACTTTACCAAATGTACAGTTAGAAGTGGTGTTTCCAAGTAAGCATGCCAATAGCGTCTGTGGTTCAGCAAGTTAGGGAGCATACAGGGTGGAGAGTGGGAGAAATTGGCATTGTACGTTCAAGAATCTGGGAATCGGTTGTCAAGAGCTTTTACCATAAATAGTCTTGGCTGTCTTTGTCCATTCGCCCGTGTTCGATATCTTGACTGGTTTGTTGGCCTTCACCACTAGAGGCAGATTGGTGCTGGCCAAAATCACTGCTGGGCCCACTGGTCTCACTAATTCCTTGATCTAGCTCTTGGCTTTCTAGTGCCAACTTTATAAAGTTCAACACGTCTTCCTTGTATTCACGAGTGCCGTATTGTGTGCTTTCAGAGAAACTGTATATCATACTTTGACCTGGTATAACTCCTTCATTTAATTCATCTGGAGAAAGATTGCCTTCCAAAGCTCGAACTACCTGCTTTTGGTCAAATATTAGAATAAAATGCCAAAGGCTGAACTATGGTGTTTATATGGGTTTCACACATAATCAGCATTTGAAAAGTCACATGATATTATTATGTATATAGTCACGCATTGTTCAAGTTTTGCCGTTAAATGAGATAACAGTTTTTCCTACTATATAGTCATAAACAAGAATCCAACATCTGTGGGAAGAGCGTTTCCTTTTCCACCATAATTTATCAAATACCTCCATGGATACAGTAACCACACATCTTGACTATCATTTATAACTTCTTTGAAAGTTTGGAGGCTCTTATGTTATGGCCGTTCCCAAGTGCTAATAGTTTGAACTATTCAAGTAAAAGCCAACCATTAAACCAAGAGAACCTACCAGGGATTGGTGGTTTGGTCCTAGGCCTATTGTCAGTTGGTCTCGACTGATGTAAAACAAAAACTAAACGGGTCATTCTAGAAGAAGAAGATTTCAAAGATGATCTAAAACTGATGCTTGAACCATCCTTCCAAAGTAGTAGCCTGGCATAGCTTATGATACACTTCAACAAAGACAAAATTTTAATAAACACACCAAATATATATGTATATATTTACATATATTAAGAGGCGTCCTACGAGACTCCATACTCACAGAAAGATATTTGAATTGTAAAGAAAAAGGAGGATGTAAACAAGACAAATAGTTCTATCGCATCAGCTCAAACAAACTTTGGAACTTTGTAAGATTACCTGGCTCATCTTTGGCCGACGGCGGGCAGAATGACGCACAGAAGCAGCAGCGCAGACAATCATACGAGCCATTTCGCTGGAGTTGTAATCATTCTGCAACCTTTCATCAACAAGACCATCAAAGTTTCCCTTTTCCAATGCTCGCGTGAGCAAAGGCCTTGCCTGAAATTCAATAACAGTGTCTATAATCTTTCCGGGCCATTCAAGCTTCATAGTTACTAAAAGTTTCACAGGGAGAGAGCAGAGCAGAGAATTCTCCATGAAAGCATATAGCAAGATTTGACGAAAGAAAGCCATAACATAAAACGGATAGGTCATGAAGCAACTGCGTTATCTTCTAATAAGATACAGCCATATTACCACAAACTGATGCAGATGAACTGCCAAGAATTAGTAGTGAACATATTGTATACGCACCCACTCAACCATGCTATCATCAGTGAAGGAATGAGTTTTATCAATGGGTTGGCGTCCAGTAATCAATTCCAATAGCACGACCCCGAATGAGAAGACATCTGACTTATCACTGAGCTTTCCACTGGATGCATATTCAGGAGCTAAGTATCTGAATATTTACAAACAAGTAACGGATGAAACACTGTTAGTAAATCAACCAACCACTACAACCTTTCAGTACAAACTTAGACTGCATGGAACCTACAAATCAGTGTTGAGTAATGCAGACTACATCAATCTTACCCAAAAGTTCCCATAACCCTTGTGGAGACATGAGTATCTGTATCTAAGGCCAACTTGGCAAGTCCAAAGTCTGCAACCTGAACAAAGAATACATACAATACATAGTACACGTTAATATTATCTGCATTTGATAAGAAATGCAAAATACATTCAATAACTCCTCTTAAGAGTATATTGTCTTATTCGGAAACTAAGCAGTACTGATAGGAAAATTTTACATTTAAAGTTATCCCGTAATATCCAACTAACACACATTTCTTTGATTTTGACATGGGCAGTGGCAGATGAAGGAAAACAAAGTCATCAAGGATCAAGATATTGGTGATATAGTAACAAACTCTAGACCTCGTATATACATGCTTCTCTCCTTTTCTATTTCAATTGTAGTTATAAGCAAAACAAAGTCAGACTTAGTGTAATTTTCATCGCATTACCAAATTGACCATCATGTCTTCAAAGTAAGTGTAATTTTTTACATAAAGGATTTGTTTTTCAGACTTAGTGTTTATGAGATTACTTTAGTCATCAAGCTTTAAAGCTTTGTGACCAACTATGCAGCAAGAACATCATGAGCTTTATACATTTGAAGTTTTTGATGAATCATATCAAAATGTGAAAGCTATTACAACCTACCTTTGCCAGCTCTGTGACCAACTATGCAGCAAGAACATCATGAGCTTTATACATTTGAAGTGTATGATGAATCATATCAAAATGTGAAAGCTATTACAACCTACCTTTGCCTCAAAGTTGTCATCAATAAGAATATTGGCAGCCTTGATGTCACGGTGTATGATCTTGGGATGACCTGAAGATATCGCTCAAGAGTAGGCAACTTGCAAGGAAAATAACAGCCCAGAAAATTTGTATGTAGTTCCCAAAATAAAAAAGCTAGCATTCAAAGAGAACTTACAGTCCTCATGGAGATATGCCAATCCTTTTGCAGATCCTAGAGCAATTTTCATTCTTGTTGGCCAAGTCATAGCTGGTCGCCTCTTTCCTGCAAAGGTTTCTTTGATAAGATTCTCTCAGAGACCAGACTGCCCTTTTTTTTTTTATTCTTTGGTGATTGCAGGAAAACAGCGAGGAATATAATAAACAAAAAACCACCGAAAGGACTTACCATGCAAGTGAAATTCCAAGGTGTTGTTGGAAACGAACTCATAAACAAGCAATCTCTGGGCCCCACTAATGCAGTATCCAACCAGTGATACAAGATGTCTGTGATGGACACGATTAATGACTTCAACCTCTGCCTGGAATTCACGCTCCCCCTGTCCACTCCCAGCTTTCAGCTGTTTAATTGCAACCACTTTCCCATTTGGAAGAATACCTTTATGGACAAAACCAAAGCCTCCTTGACCAAGAAGATTGTCGTTGGAGAATCCATTTGTTGCCATAACTAATTCGTCATATGTAAATGTGCTTTCGGAAAATCCAAAGGCTGGGGGCGGTTTATCTGATCCATACGATTCATCCTTAGAAAGTTAACGGCCGTGGGGGAAGATAAAAACATGCATGGCTAAATATATAAGGGATGCACATGACTGCTTTCCTTTGCTTAGGGTCTATATGGTCTGGAATCTGGATGCATGCTAATTGAACGTATATGACTTTGTATTCAAATTCATAAGCTTTCATGAAAGTTTACATGCAAACGCGCGAATGTCTGACACTATTTTTCTCACTGAGAGCAAGGTGAAAGCCAATTTAGCACGAGATCGATGGTGGTTGTCTTTCGACACTATCAAAGATCGATGAAACATTATTACACCAACAAAAGAACTGCATAGACGAAACCATTCTGTTTTCCCTAGTCCAGAGATTTATAAGGGCTGCTTGGTGGGGAACGAACTAGGACAAATAAAAGGTGCTACGAGAAAGCAAGTGAAGTGTAACACGATAAAGATCTATGAAGACAACTAAATCATCAATTAAACTAAATATATAATCTCCAGTGGCACGTCTAAATCAAAGTCAGCAGTTATAGAAAATCAGGAAAAATTTAATGAATGAGTCTCTCACTACTAGAATCTAATAGGATCAATACAAGAAATAAAGATAGGATCAATTTCAAATCAAATTTAGCATTCCACTGGCAATAGGAACCTTCATTGTATTAACTCCACTGCTAGCTAAGCATTTCTAATAGGTATAGAGTACTCTATACCTATACCTAGTGGTTTACCCCAAAAAAAAAAAAAAAAAATATCAATATGCAAGAACTTCAAGATTTCTGCTTATAAGTTTTGAATTACCTTTGAGTTGTTGCCCTGACTCATTAGCTCTCGCTAACCTGTTCTTCCGTCTCCGATAGATAAAGAAGATAATGACCACTACAACAAGTACACTGAACCCTCCTGTCGCAACTCCGACTATAACCCCGACCGGCGTGCTCCCCGACGCGGATGAGTTGGTTGGTGTCGGAGGAGGGAGAGACGCGGATGAGTTGGTTGGTGTCGGAGGAGTAGTGGTAGGATCAGTACCGTTGCCCTGCTCCGACATGGCCGGTGAGGTTTGAAAGGTAGCGGGGGATTGAAGCGAATCGGAGGTTTTTGAATTTGACTTGGTGAAGAAGATGCAGGGTCTGAAGAAAATGAATAGTCACACCATGGTGATGGTGGTTGGTGTAGAAGAGATGAACACATTTGGTGGGACCCGGTTTTGGTTAAGTGAGAATTGGGGGGATGGAAGACCGTTACAATTCGTATTGCATTACGTCATAAAAGAAAAAATGAGTTCGGTATTGCATTACGTCATAACAGAAAAAATGAGTTGGATTTGGAAAATTCTTCATTCTTTTTTAATTTTTTTTTATTCTGATTAGAATCGAGAATTTTATGTTAAATTATTTTTTATGTAAAAAAATTACTGAAATATAAAAATTAGGGCTAAATACTAGTTAGTACCCTATAGTATAGGTACAAAATCAATTCAGTCCCTGGACTTCTAATTTCATCAAAAACACCCCTGCACTTTCAATTTTGATCTAATAGGTCCAATTCGTTAATATTCTTTCAAATAGTTGGATTATTTGTTGAAAAACTATTTATTTTTAATAGTAGGACTCACTCCTAAATTAACAATGCAGACCACCTTGACACCACATCATAAAATATAGGTCATATATGATCCACATTAACAAGTTAAATAACTCAATTGTCGGAAAACTAACAAATTGGACCTATTAGATCAAAATTGAAAGTGCAGGGGTGTTTTTGATGAAATTAGAAGTTCAGGGACTGAATTGATTTTGGACCTAAACCACAGGGTAGTAATTTGTATTTAGCCCTAAAAATTATGTATTCAAATCTCATTGTTAGATGAGTGGGATTGGTGAAGTGGGTAGAGATCGAAAGGAAAATACAAATAATAAAGATAAAAAATTGATATTATGGACTCCTCAAAAAATCTCCAATTAATGGTGGCATAATATTCAATTCCTTAGAAATTGTTGAACCTTTGTAGTCCATCAATGAAATTATTTCATTTGAGGGTGGCATGATATCCAATCCCCTAGAAATTGTTAAACCTCTGTAGTCCATAAATGGAATTACTTCATGGTGAGAATGAGTTGGGGAAAATATTTTAAAATTAATTCCTACATAAAATTACATAAGAATAATTCGTGAAGAGTTACTGTACTTAGAGCAACTCCAACTTCCCTATAATTTCTGTATTATAGGGAAGCAAAAATCAATGCTTTAGCCCCTTTTTCTTCTTCAACTCTAACAAATTTTCTATTTTACAGTAATCTCTAAAATCTCCATAATTCTTTCTTAAAATTTTAGAGATTGGTATAAATTTAGGGAATTTGGTTTTCTCTTTCCTCACTATCCATAAAATGGGGATAGTTATATGGAATCTGTTAGAGCAAAAGAGACTCATTTTTCCCTAAAATAGAGAAAAATCAAAATATGGGGAAACTGTTGGAATTACTCTTATTGGCTGAAAGAGTTGCTTGGCTTGCTTCTACTTAATTGTTTACACTAGTCAAGTCTTTCCACGTCTTGTCAGTTTTCATACGCTGAAAAGTCACGGCACAGCTTCCAAGTCTTTACACTGTCAGTTTCCAAGTCTTTACACTAGTCAAATCTTTCCACGTCTTGTCAGTTTTCATATGCTAAAAAGTCAGGGCAACACAACTTCCAAGTCTTTACACTAGTCAAGTCTTTCCACATCTTGCCAGTTTTCATATGCTGAAAAGTCACGGCAACACAGCTTCCAAGTCTTTACACTGTTAGTTTCCAAGTCTTTCCACGTCTTGCCAGTTTTCATATGCTGAAAAGTCACGGCAACACAACTTCCAAGTCTTTACACTGTCAGTTTCCAAGTCTTTACACTGTCACTTTCCAAGTCTTTACACTAATCAAATCTTTCCACGTCTTGCCAGTTTTCGTATGCTGAAAAGTCAAGTCACGTTGCTGTGGGTTTATTATCCGCTTGTATTTTATCAGCAAATGCAGAGATATTAGGTCTTTAGCCATGCCACTACGGCTAAAGTAAATATAGAGATATTCAATCAAATATGAAATATCAAAGAGTAATCACTATCTTGGATTAGTTGGCCCAAAGCTTATCAAATGCTACTAATCATATTGATTAGAAACCATCAAAATGAATGATGTTCCTATTAAAATACCAAAATAGCTTATAATATGACAACTATTTGAAACTCATTGATAATCAACGCACAATATAACAAAAGGTACAATGTAGAGAACTAATTTTTGTGCAGACCTTATATACAAAGTAAAACACAACATATATGAATTTGTTTTTATATTCTTTAGCCTGCTAAAAGATTTAGTCTCATGCCACGATGCTTCAGCCCCTCTCTGCTACAAATTCAGGCTTTGTTCTTTTACATGGTGTTAAGTATAACACGATTGAGAGACTTAATTGTCTTGTTTTTATTCATCTCATAACAGAGGTTTATATAGAGAGTTTACAGAAATATAAAATGCTACCACTGATAAGTGCTAACTACACTATAGTATGTCTACACTATAGAATGATAAGTGCTAACTACACTATAGTATGTCTATATTATAGAATGATAAGTGCTAACTACACTATAGCATGTTGATGTTGATATTAGCTCACTTAACAGGTCATCAATACAAAACTTACCTGGGTTCACCATATTCTTTTACAACATTCATCTTAATTATCTGTCACTGCCTCTTCCTTTGCAGGAAATAACTAAAACAATTTTCAAAAGTGCCGCCTTTCTCGAAGAAAGAAATTTCAGACACAACAATGATAGAAGATCTCTCCTATAACAAACAACAAGTGAGAAAAGATCTCAAAGTTCCCAAGTCCAGCACCTTTGTGTGACTAAAAACTTTACAACATGAGCACTAAAGCAAGCTGCTATACATCTACTCATAGCTGACCGAGTTATCACTGTTTCACCCAAAGAAGAAAAAGAAAGATGTTCAACTGTGTTCAACTGCAGTCATCATCCAAAGTTACAAAATCTTGCAGATGGAGAATTTGAGAAATGCTATGAAAACATAATATTAGCTAATGCACACCTCCATATCAAATCAAGAAAAAGTATCTATTTACATCATGACCATTACATTAAACAACTCTAAACTACTTGGATATATGCATTTAGCAGATACCAGGCATAAATAGTGATGTAGATATTGAAATTGAAAACTATAAAATGATGTCCAAGACTGTAAATACTTTATCGTCTAACCTTTGAGTGTCACAGTGTTGGAGGATAATACAAATAAATCAATGATCAAAATCACAGAAGGATATTCCCAGACCTGTAGAAGGGGTGCTTGAATTAGATTAGACGTGGAGTCTAACCAAGTATACTTAAGGAGAGTAAAAAAAAAAAAAAAAAAAATTAGAACAAGAAACCATCAGATTTGCAAACCATCATTGCAATTAGAAACATCTTGAAGTAACTTGAGATAAGTACTGCCAGCAGAAGGTCTTTGTACCTATGTCAAAATACGCAGAATCATATAACATGTACAGTATAACATATATGTTATGCTCTAAAAAATACAAAAAAAGCTTTATCACAGCATTAAAGCTTGGCTGGAAGATTACTGTTATATTCTTTCAAGCCATGACACTGGGTGATAATAAACCATTTCCCTTGTATGTTCTGTATTACTTTCCTTCCATTCCATAAATTTCAAACTATGTTGTTTTAGACATTTTGACCAAATTCTCACTAATCTTAGGTTCACCATACTCTTGGGTATCCACTATCACTCAATATTTTCGACTGGTCACAAATCAAAGATTTTAGAAGCAATTATCTACTTCAAACTTCTCAGTTTATCAAATGATTAAGATATGCGTGCTTTCTGACCATAATGCATGCTTCAAAGAATATGAAAGTTCCTATCTTTACACACCGAACCTAATCATAATACCCCTAGCATTTATTTTTACTTGCTGAAATTAACAAAACCCAGAAACATTTTTCATGGAAATAAATAAACAGGTTTTAGTTTTCAAATATATTTCAGTCTCAAATTGGATAACGGTATAAGGGAAGAAAGAGCTAGCTCACCTCGGACTTCTCCTTTGATCGGTGACCGATCTGCTGTACTCCAGCTTCGATCATCTTTCTGTGTCTGTCGATCAACAACAACAACTGCAAGATCAAAGCCATCTCCTTCTCCCTGTCTCTGTCAATCAACAGAAGAAACAGCAGCACACACAATCACCCACAAAACCAAATTCAAATGCCAAAAGAATCCAGATAGATAAACCCACATTCATATGCACTACCTAGAATTGCATGCACCGAACTTCAAAACCCAATCAATCGCACCCAAAATTCAAGCTTACCTTCCCTTTTCTGTCTTCTCCCGAATTTCTTTCACAAAAACCCACCAAATGAGCCTTTTGTATAATGGACAATTCTGGATTACATTTGGCTACAGTCTGTAAGTGGTTTCTTTTTTCTTTTCTTTTTTCCCTATAATTGCAGTTCTATATGTTGGGATTATAATGTATGTCTTACGCACTTTAATACGCTGCTGTCTGCATAATGCCTCAGAGATTATGAACCCAAAGAAGCCATGTTGACAATGACAAAGGTAGAATTATGTGTGTCTGTCTATATGAAATCATTTTGTGTTTTTGTAGTACTCCTGGTTCAGAAGAATCAGTTCTCCATGAACATGTCTGTTTACTCTGAGTTATAGTATGTGATGAAATAAAATTGGATTTCACAGGACATCCAAAAAGAGAGAGACAAGATAAAGGACAACTCTGTTCAGGAGGTTGACTGTGACATTCTGGAAAGCTGAAAGATCGTGTACCTCTTTGTTAAGCTAAAATTGATCAGTTTGAAGTAAGTATTAGTTCTTGGCTTTCTAAATTTCAGCATGAATTTGGCTTCCCAGTTTATAGATATCTTTTCTAATATTCTAAAAGTAGTTATTCATGAAAAGTACTTTTAGGTAGACGCATGGCTAGAAATCTGTATTTGGCGACAGGTTATTTTTGCATCTGAACATGTTAAAGATTGACCTTGGATATTATGCTTGTGGACAAATTACTCATATGTCTAAATTCCTGCTACTATGTGTTGCCAGTTACTGCAATCATCTCATTTGGAAATATATGCCTATTGCAATAGTTCCGACATTTGGCAACGTATTACCCCATGAGTTAGAATATTAAATACATGATTACCTAAAAATATGCTCTGTTTCTCTTCCACATGGTTGACAATATTGATTAGACTTTTTACTTTTTTATTTGATTTCCAATTAGAAATGGACTGCATGCTTTTTTGAGTTTTTTGCAGACATGAATTTTCTATTACTATAGCATATTGGATTTTGGTTGTGAAAATAAAATATTTGTGCAATCCCAATGGACATTGTATCTTTTCTGGATTCTTATATAAATATTAGCTCATGATTTAGGGAATCTAAGTTATTTTTGAAAGGAATTGAGGGAATACAAAGCAAAAGAATTTCAAGAAGAACTTTGTTGCTACTTATATCGTTTCATGTTTTATACAGGGTGAAGTAAAGAAATCTAGCCAATGCTATACCTTGAAGAAATCAGATATTGCAAGCATGGTGGAAAAAACCGCTGAAGTTAGGAGAACGAAGGAGGAATTGGAAAAATATATAGCCCCTGAAACGAGCTGTTTCCCGCAGCCAAGGATGCAACTGACATGATGGAATCAACTAAGGACACATCTGGAGAATTAATGTAAAGTAGTTGGTCTGGCCATGCCCTTTTCACAGAAACATATATAGTCTAATGGGTTTGAATCCATTTTGGAAATGCAAAGCTAAGTCTTAACAATTTTTTTGCAAAAGTAGTTGGTTAGCATCTACTGTTTTGAAAATTGTAAATACAATTATAAATCACTACAACAAATCTGGGCATTAATGACCAAATCATAGTGACCAACTCATAGTTGGTCATTAATAGAATAGAATTAGTGACTAACATTATTCATTGGTCATTAAAATAGTTGGCGCTAGATTTTTTAGAACTCCCGCCTAATTATGATTTCGTAGTGACCAAATGCTTAATTAATAGTGACCAGCTTAGGTTTGGCCACTGCAAGTTTTAATAACACCTGCACTTAGTGACCAACTAATTCTTTAATGTATTATTTCAAGCGGTGATTCCCAAATTTTCACAAAGCGGTCTCCCAAAGTTATAAGCGCGCGATTCCCAAATTTTCACAAAGCGGTCCCCAAAGATAAATTTCGTGTTCTTCTCCTGACTCAGATTCATCTTCTCCTCCACTACTATTGCGTTCTTCACCTTCCATCTTCTCCTCTGCTCATATCCGCTCCATGCTCAAAGACGAGGTACTCCTCCTCCTCCTCCTCCTTCGTTGGTTTGAATTGTGTGAAATGGCTTCGTTTGTGATTTCGGGTTGAGCTATTTGACTTTCGGTTTTTTCATTTTTTGGCAATCAAATTGACTTTGGGGGTTTGAATAGAGAGGTTTCATGAAGCAATTTGGTACTCAATTTAATTTTAGGGTTATAGCTGTTTGATTTTTGATTTGATTTTCCTTATTTGTAATGATTAGGTTGCTGGGCTTTTCATATTTCTGGTTCAAGGTTCAGCTGGAGTCGAGAAGAAGGATTGGCTTTTTGTATTTCTGGGTAAGAAGTTGCTAGTCGTTCAACTTATTTTTGACTTGAATATTTATGTTACTTGCTATGCCAGTAATAACGTACTCTTATTCTCGTTGGGTTTGGGGAATTTGAAATTGAATATATATGGATGCCAAGATTTTTGTATTTTATCTTTGCCAAAACAGTACTCTTGTTAGGAGCAGTAAGATTGAGTTCATTGATATTCTTGCTGTTCTAATGTGCCAAAATATGTCCCTGCACAAACAAGCCAATTTATTTATTTGTTTGGATTGTCGGTATTGTTATTATTATCCTCTAATGTTTGGTTTTTGATATAAATGTGTATATATAATGTAAAGGGAGGAGCTGGAAAGTAACGACATTGTAGTTGATGACTGGTTAATAAATTAGTAGCCTTCTGATATAGATAGCTCAGATTCTTGCTTTTTGTTTTTTTACATGGTTTTTGTTTGTTTCTTGGTACCCCTTTTGATGTGGGAGAAAATAATATGGAAGTTCATTGGTAAAAGTGAATGAAAGGAATGGCTGGTTATATAATTGAAATGAATAATGGAATTAATATATGTTGAAGGAACTAATATGGTTTTGACGCTTGAAGCTATAAGACATGTGAATGTGAATTGTTCAACAGCTTTTTGGTATTTGAGGTTCAAGAGCTGTAAACTACATTTGAGTAATAAGACACACTTTAGAATGCAGATTATAGGTTTGTAAATTTGCATGCAATATGTCCTTTGAGGGATGCACGTACAATACCTTTTTTTTTCCCCAAGTTTTCACCAATTTGCATTAGTAATTTGAACTTACCTCTGGTTTTGTTTTTTTTTAGTATTTGTTTTGAGTTAAATTGACTCATAATATCTGCTCCTTAGGATCCAATAAACTATCTCTGATGGCATGTTGATCAAATAAACTATGTTCACCATTTTCCCTTGGATGTGAGATATAGATAATTCCACTTCTAGTGCTTTGCTTCGGATATGCATTGTGAGAACAAAAATGCTCGATAAGTTATTTCAGTAAAAATAATTCTCTTTGCCATCCCTTTTGTATTTTTGATATGAACTCTTTTTGTTTCCTTATTATCTTGTTTCTTTTTGTCTGTTAGCACATCTAGAACTGTCAATATATGGGGTCTTGTTGTGACTTTGATTCTTACGGAGCTAATTAGATTAATGGTTCAGTGATTGGTACAACAGGGACCTCATGGTATATATTTATGGGCAGTCAAGGACTAAACACCTTTCTTAATGGAAACTAAATCAGTAAATCCTTATCATAATGTACCTTGGAAAACAGTAATCGTATATGTACAACTATTATAGCAATAGACATCGCTTAACAATGATTGAATGTTTAACTATGTTTACTGGACTAGAACATATCTTTCTATTCCTATTCCCTGTTCTACAAGAAGTATGATCAAGTGCATTAAAAAAAGAAGAAGTTGTTACTGTACTATTCATTAACTTGTCCAATTTTTGCAGCTTTCAACTACTGAATAGGAGCCAACAAGTCTCAATATCCAATTTACAAAAGAAGGTAAGACTTCTTTTGTTATTTCTTATTACAAACTTTTTTTATGGTTATGAAACATAGATATGCTCTATCTTATATTAAAATATACTAAAACATAGATATATAGTACTTCTTGGCTAGTATAATCAAAGCAAGATGGTCCTTTATTGAATAGCTTTCTATTGAAATTTAGTTGTTATAACTTAGTTTACTGTCTCTTTTCTAATATTTGCTAGAGTTAGTCTGTATCGTTGATGGATAGAAGTTGGATTCAGTTACCCACTAGGGGAAGGAGAGAATATATCAATGGGGTGAAACAATTCATGAATTTCGCAATTGCCCACATGAAGCCAGGGTCTGATTTGATACCTTGTCCGTGCATGGATTGCAATAATTTTCGTAAATATAGCCCAGACCAAGTTGAGGATCATTTATATGCAAATGGAATGGCTAAGGGTTACACTAAGTGGACAGATCATGGAGAAAATGACGATGATTTTGAACTAGAAGATGATATTTTGGAATCTGAAAATGAAGAGGATGTTGATGATGTAGTTGAAATGTTAAATGAATTCCAAGCTCATGATGATAGGGAATCTCAAGAACATGTCCCTATTATGGAAGAAAATAAGTTTAGATGATTGATGAGGGATGCAGAGCAAGAATTATATCCTGGTTGTCGAAAATTCTCTAAATTATCCTTCATTGTAAAGCTGCTTCATTTAAAGATAATGTTTCGTGGTAGCAACAAGTTCTTTTCAGCATTGCTTGAGTTAGTGAAAGAGGCATTACCTGATGGAAATACATGTCCTAGATCTCATTATGAATCAAATAAGATTATACGAGACTTGGGTCTTAGTTATGACAAGATCCATGCATGTAAAAATGATTGTGTACTCTTTTGGGAGGAGTATGAAGATAAATTGGAGTGTCCGATATGTCAGGAACCTAGGTACTCTTTTGATAATGGGAAGAAGAAGATTCCCCAGAAAATCTTGAGATACTTTCCATTAACTCCAAGGCTGCAAAGATTGTTTATATCGAAGAAAACAGCTGTAGATATGAAATGGCACAAGGATAAACGACCAGATGATGAGTATATGAGGCATCCTGCTGATTCTCAAGTGTGGAAGGACTTTGATCTAAAGCACGAGTCATTTGCTATGGATTCTCGCAATGTTAGGCTTGGATTATCATCTGATGGCTTTAATCCATTTGGTAATTTAAGTACCTCTTATAGCATGTGGCCTGTTTTTCTTGTTCCATACAATCTTCCGCCGTGGAAATGCATGAAAGATCCATACTTCATGATGTCATTGCTTATTCCTGGACCAAGAGCTCCTGGAAATGACATTGACGTGTTTCTACAACCGTTAATCAAAGAATTAAAGCAATTATGGGAGGTTGGGGTTGATACATATGATGCTGGTTCTGGACACAATTTCCGTTTAAGAGCTGCATTATTGTGGACAATAAACGACTTTCCTGCATATGCAAATTTGTCTGGATGGAGTACCAAAGGAAAAATGGCGTGTCCTACTTGCAATGACCAGACACCTCATCAATGGTTGAACAATTGGCAAAAAACTGTATATTATGATCATCGTCGTTTTCTGCCACAAAATCACAGATTCAGAAAAAATTTGGAGTTTAATGGTAAAGTTGAGAAGAGATTAAAACCTGCTTTATTATCAGGGGATGATGTGGTTCGCCAATTGGCTCATGTTTCACAACCATGTTTTGGAAAGGGGAAGAAGAGAAAGCGTTGTGCTGATCATTTGAATTGGAAAAAACGAAGCATTTTCTTTGACTTACCCTATTGGCACGCACTCAAGCTACGCCACAATCTTGATGTAATGCACATAGAAAAAAATATTTGTGATAATATTTTGGGTACATTGATGGACACTGAAGGTAAGACGAATGACTCATATAAGACTCGTCTTGATATGGAAGAGATGGGCATCAAGTCTGATTTACACCCTAAATGTATTGATGGTGTGATTAAGTTTAGACCAGCATATTACACTTTTAATACAGATGAGAGGAAGGGTTTTTGTGAGTTCTGTAGTTGTACGAAACTTCCAGATGGCATGGCTTCAAATATCTCTAATTGTGTGAACTGTGCTGATTCTAAGATTTATGGTTTGAAAAGTCACGATTGCCACATTATATTGCAGCGACTTCTTCCTGTTGCCTTGCGTGGGTACTTGTCTAAAGATGTTCGTGATGTCATTATTAAATTATGTTTATTCTTTAAGGAGTTGACTTCCAAGACTTTGAGATTGGATGTTTTGGAAAGACTAGATAAGGATATTGTCGTACTCCTATGCAAGTTAGAGTTGAACTTCCCACCCTCATTTTTCAACATTATGACTCATTTGCCAATTCACTTGGCTTATGAGGCCATACTTGCTGGACCAGTACAATACCGATGGATGTTTCCATTTGAGAGGTAATATTTAGAAGCTTTAATTTCTTATGTGGTTGTGTTGATGCATTTATTTCTTTTTGGCATGTGCTGATTCTTTTATATTTGTGGTTTGTGCTTATGCATATATTTGTGGTTGTGGTGGTGCATTTAAATTTTTGTTCTTCTTTGGTACGTGCTGATGCTTCTATATTTGGGGTTGTGTTGATGTGGTTGTGCTGATGCATATATTTTTCTTTATTGTGTTGATGCACTTATTTCTTTTGTTGTACTAGTGCTAAAAAGACTATCAATTTGTTGAGAATGTTAGTTCATTGCTTCACTAGAACTGCATCATTTTCGATTTATTTTGGATAAGAAAATTTATCTTCTTTGACCTCATTAATCTTTATTTGTAACATAATTGGATTACTTTATGTATACATAGTTTGGTATTAACTGTTATTTACATATCCTGGTTGCAGAAAAATGCATAACTTAAAGGATTATTGTAGAAACAAAGCCCACCCCGAAGGATCAATTGCGGAAGGTTATTGTGATTGTGAATGCCTGACATTTTGCTCCATGTACTTTCGTGATGTTGAGACAAAGTTTAACCAAGTAGACAGGAACCATGATGTAAGTGAGAGAAGGATGGGTTTATCTGTTTTCACACAGAATGTTAAGTTGTTAAAGGGAGCAGTTGATGATGTTCTTAGCCTAACTGACTTTGCAAGGATTCGATGGTATGTGCTGAATAATTGCGATGAAGTACTGCCATATATAAGGTACATGAGCTGCTGTAATGTAGATGTGTATTCTTAATAGGCAATAATTTGGCCAAGTTCTGAATATTTCGTTCTGCATGCAGGGAACATAAAGCAGAACTTGAGAGGCAAAATATTCAAAACATAGCAAAAGAACAACAACAGAAGTTTCATAAATGGTTTTTGCGACGTGTGAGTGATGAATATTTTAGCATATATAATTCCAAACTGTACTTGTGTATTTTTCATTGCTTAGTCTAATATTGGTAAGTTGTGTAAATAGGTTCAACAGATGCAAGTTGAGGATTCAACAGAAGATGTTGAATCCTTACTAAACTTGGCCAGTGGACCTCAGCGTGAAGTGGCACGATATAGTGGGTGTATCGTCAATGGCATAAGGTTTCATACTCAGAAACGCGACGCAAATAAAAAAACTCAAAACTATGGAGTGGTAGTCAAAGGAGAGCATCGTGGTAAAAGTATTGACTTTTATGGTGTTTTGAAAGATATAATTGTGTTATCATACCTTGGAAATAATCAGGTGGTCGTTTTCAAGTGTGATTGGCTGGACCTCAATGCAAGAAGGGGAATTCAAGTTGATGAGAACCAGTTTACAAGTGTTAATTTTACCAAAAAATGGTATATGAATGATCCATTTGCATTGGCATGTCAAACACAGCAAGTATACTATTTGAAAGATACAAAGCATGGTAGTAATTGGCGTGTTGTAGAAAGGTCGCAGCCTAGAGGGATGTATGATTTTACAGAAAAAGAAACTGAAGTGGGTGATTCATTAGAGGAGGTAGAAGATCCATATCAGCAAGAGTCACATGGCTATGTCGATTCAGTTGAAGTTGATGTTGGAGAGACGTCATTACATAGAGATGACATAGAAATGATCGTTGTTGATTTGAATGCTAAAGATAGCGATGCAGAAGATGGCGACTTTAATGATGAAGATAATGAGTTGATGTCTTATGATGATATCGAGGACGACTCTGCGTAATAGAATCCATGCATATTCTATTCCACAATTTTGTATTGTCATGATTTTATCATATGTATGTCAATGTCATACAAAGCTTGGGTTTTTAATTCTAACTTCCAAGTTCATTTTGATACTAGTTCATTAGTTTGTTTAATGCATTAGGATAAATATATTTATTTTGTTGTATAAGGTAAGCATTAAAACAATTACTTCAAGAGATTTAGAGTCATGCTAATAGCTCTTTTTTTCATGACAGGTTGTGTGTGTGTATATATCATTATGGCTAATGGTAGACAAGGTCCAAGGTTTCTACATCAATTGCGGACGAATGCACTGCCACAACACCAAATGCGATCATCTACTCAAAAGATTTCAAAGCTTGCAAAGTCTTTTAGCAAGCCTACAACACCAGCACAAGCACCGGCAGCCCCATTGCACTCATCAGTAGAGCAGATTATCACTTCCATTCCTACTCAAAAGATTTCAAAGCTTGCAAAGTCTTTAAGCAAGCCTACAACACCAGCACAAGCACCGGCAGCCCCATTGCACTCATCAGTAGAGCAGATTATCACTTCCATTCCTACTCATGTTCCAAAACATCATTGTCCACCTCAAGTTCAATCATCACCACTTATGCGAATGCTAAGATCAACTTCTGTTAAGCAAGGGTCAACTTCTATTAACCAAGGATCAACTTCTATTCAACAAGAGTCAACTTCAACTACAAATGCCACAGAGCCTACTCAAGTTGCTTGTTCTCCCACGGTAGAAGAGATCACTAATACTAATAGTAAGTAATGAAACAAAATGTACATAATATGATTAATAAGTAAAACAAAAATAATTTGTCAACTGAGCTTTGATAATTTAATGGTATAAATAGTATTTTAAATTATTGTTTTATATGATCAGTTTGATAATTCATGTAGGTGGTGCAGTTTGCAAGAAAGTGCGTGGTGAGACTCGATGTCTTGAGCTATCCAAGAGGAAGCGCGATGGTGTTCAACTTGATATTGATATTCCAAAGCATACTATGAGAGCTGTAGGAACAAATTGTCAATTCTACATTACGGGTATGGGGTGCTTTGTTCGAAAAAATGTTCCACTGCAAATTAAGAAGTGGTCTGAGCTCTCAAGAGAAGATGTTGCTTTGCTAATTCGCCATGCCCGTGTAAGTATACCATTCCATTTTCTTCAAATATACTAGACCTAAATTATGTACAAAAAATTATTGTCTATCACATGAAATCTGCCTTGTTTGCTAATATGGTATCATATGATATTAGGAAAAATTCAAGTTGAGCAATGAGTCTCATGTCGATGAGGCAATTGAGAAACATATGATGAGATATTTTACCACTTGGCGCTATAATTTGCGTAAGAAATTTCTGAAGATGTGGAAGAGGAAGATTGGAACTATTTGATCGCAAATCTGTGGCAAGATGGAAAGTGGCTGGTTAGAATTCTTTCAATGTTTATTTTTTCAAGCCAATTAGTAATTTTTTTTTCATCTACAGTTGTACTTGCTATAGATTGTGGAGTTTGTGATTTGATTTTTATACAGGAAACAAGTGAAAAAAACAGGAAAAACATAGATAAGTTGGAGATAACACATTGTGCAGGGACAAAGGCATTTAGTCGCCTTAGAACTGAAAATGTAAGCTTCAATTTCAGTTTTTTTGTTAAGGCATGTTCAACTATGAAAGGTGTATGTGACATATATTTTGGGTTGTGGTTAAACTAAAATAGCGAAATCCTGAGAATGGAGAGGAAGTTGGTCGTATTGACCTTTTCAAGCTCACACGATATAGCGAAAAGAAATCTGCATGGGTTGGTGATACTGCAAAGAATGCTTTTGTGAGTTGCTATATTTTTTATTTCAATTATTGTGTTATTGTAAAAATAACAGTACTTACAAAATGGTTTATATATATATATACATGTCCACTCTTTTGTAGGAAGAGATGAAGAATCTACAAAACGAGCCACAAATGAATGAAGAAACTGGTGAAATAATGTCTGAAGATGAGATCTATGATAAAGTTCTCTAGAAAATTGTTGGTCCACCTCGATCAGGCTATATACGAGGCTTAGGAGCTGGGCCAAAGCCTAAAAGATCTAAACTTGCAGCAAATGATGCTCAACTGAGGGAGGCAAATCAAAGGGCAGATCAAGCAGAAAGACGAGCAATGCAGCTTGCAGAGGAGTTGATGGCTGTGAAGTCTACTGCAGCTCAGCAAAATGAGGAGTTAAAGACAGTCAAAGCTGGTGCAGCTCAGCAAAATGAAGAGTTAGAGGCAGTGAAGGCTAGAGCCACTCAACAAAATGAAGAGTTGGAGGCACTAAAGGCAAGACAAAATCAGACCGACACACTTTTACTTAAATTGATGGCACAATTATCCCAAAACTAAAGGTATGCATACATGAGTCACTTGGGTTGTTGCAATTATATTATATTATGGAAACATAATTATTATAGTGTATAGTGAATACTAGGCCTTTTTAGATGCAGCTCTTACTACATTAGGATGAAGGTTATAACTTGCTATATATGTTTTGTTATATTGCAGATTTGGTCTAAGCTTCAAAAAGTATGTACATCTTGCAAACTCTCATTGAAGGCTCATTGAACTTCTAGAAAGACTTGAATGTAGTTTTGTCTATTTTGAAATTGTTATCAAGGATGGATATTAACATCTCTATATTTTGGATTTGCAAATGTAGTATTTCAAGATGGAGATATTGACTGGTTTTAGAGTACATTTCACTTTGTGGTGTTGGACTATATATTGAATGCTACTTTTAGAAGGTTATTGCATGAAAAAATGTACATTGTCTCAATTTTGAAAATGTAGCGACACACTTAGTGATCAAGTTTGTTGGTTATTAACATCAAACTTAACAACCTAGAATAGTTGCCAATTTAGTTACCAAATTATCAGTGACCTAGTAATATGGTCACTAAAATTATTCAATTTAGTGACCATTGGTATCACAATTTAGTGATGAACATGTAGGTCACTAATGTCATTATCATTTGTGACCATATGATCATGGTCACTAAAGACATTTTGAATTAGTGACCAAAAATTGTGGTCATTGAAGACATTTCGAATTAGTGACCAACTTACAATTGTTGGTCACTAAATAGAATCAGTGAGGGACCTATAGTGACCACCTAGTGACCACCTGAATTTGGTCACTAACCATATTTAGTGACCAAATTTGCTAGTTTTAATGACCAATGCAGCGGTCACTAATACCCAGATTTGTTGTAGTGAATGTATAAAAGAATGTTCTTTAGTTAATATGTTCGTAACCATATACCCATAGCATCCCACGGGCATCACTGCTAATTTCATACTATATATCAAACAAAACATATGATCATCTTGTTTACTCTATAACGAAGAAAGCATTCAATTTGCCCTAACTTAGTCTACTAGCATGCATTAGAGTTTTCAGTTTGTCCTAACTTGAGATACTAGCGTTACAGTTTTCAAGCTCATTTTTTTTAGAATGCAGTTTTCAAACTCTGGTGTTTGTACTACTCGTATTTTGAGCTAATAATTCATTAATGAACTCGTTGTCTATTTGCAATTCAAACTCGGGCCATCTTTTTTATAAAGAAAAAAGTCACTAGACTATGGATATAATCTACAAAATCTAATAGATGAGGTTTTGTTAAGGGAGTTGATAATTGAACTACATAGATTATCATTATGGATGCTTATGTCAAACTAAACAACAAATTACTAGAATCAAAATAATTCCAAAACATATTCATCATTTTTTTGAACGAATATCATATCGATATATTAATAACTCAAGCCAGAAAGGGTCATTACATATCCTCCCTTTACCATCAAGGGGTAGATAAAGAGTTTGTGGTAGTAGCACAGTGATACATAGATTATGTCCAATCATTTGACGATTCCATGCTCATAAAGGGAGCCTATAGACTATTAACTACTAGTCTACTACATAGTAAATAGGCAGATTAAACTAGACTCGATGACGCTCACTACAAAACTAGAAGCATAGCTCCCTAACAAAGTAGGGAATTATTGTAACTAAAAGGACTAAACTAAAACAGCAAGCCCAATGGGAACCCACAAAGAGAGTCCACGCCCAAACTTTAACAAAAGTGGCCCAAACCCTAGGCCCAGTCACGTCTCCTCCGAACGGGTCATAGCACGCCAGCAGGCAGCAGCACTGTGAGCCCTGGAAAAAAAAGTGTCGAGCTTAGCGACGATCGTGCGATAAATTATTCAACGATCTCGGTAAACGTGGTGACGCTCGAGAAAATTTTTGAGAATTTTCACAAAGTGAAATCTTAAATTTAGGAGTTGGATAATAAAGTACACGACATGATGAGTTCGTGGAAATTTTTGGAGAATTTTCCGGATAACCAAGCTATTTATAGCGATTTTCCGAACTTTTGGGATTTTGGGAAATTAATTTAAGAAAGAGAAACAAGTGGCGCAATCCTAGCCATCTACATTTTCCACCGCTTGATCCTAGCCATCTACCTTTTTCACCGCTTGATCCTAGCCGTCCATTGTTAATTGGACAAGTCTATATAAGGCTGTGAACAGTGGGAAGAACAAGAAGAATCGAGAGAGAGGGAGAGCTCGGTGCTCTCTGACCCGAGACGCAGCACGACCCGAGAGAGAGACCGACCGGAACTTCCACGTCCGGCCACCCCACGTCGGCACGCTGCCACCCACGTCTTCGTCTCTGCGTCGCCTACCTCCCTGTAGCCTCTGATCGTCCATGCATCAACTGTGAACGGAGAATCGACGGCTAGAAGCTCCGAGACTTCTCCGGCGAGTTCTGCAATTTTCGGGGATTCCGGCCATCATCTGGGCTATAATTGGTATGAAACTTCGTCTCCTCGTCATGTTCTACATGCCTGTGTAATTAGTTTTCAAAATGGATTGACAATTTCGTTTCTGGGTTCATCTCGGTCCTGCCGTGTTCTTCAGCGCCGGCGACTTTTCCGGCATTTCTGGTCTGGGTTTCGGCTTCAGTTGCAGCTCTAGACGAGAGATTGTGAAGCTTTCTGGGTTGTAGCATGAGGGATCATCAGCTCATCACTTTCCCGGTCCCGGCAGTGCTTTGGGCTCGGTTGCAGTCGACTTCCGAAGGTATAATTCGACTTCTTGAGTGGAAGTTTGGTTCTTGTTGGGTAAATCGGAATCTATTGCTGGTATTGAAACTTTGGAATCGATTGTTTGTGTGTGCAATGAACTGTGGAGTTGTGGTGGAGCTCGGGTTGTTTGGGTTGTGTGTTTAGTTTGTTAAGTTGTTGTAGTTAGCAAGCTGGAATATATTTTGACTTGAAAGTGGTTGCATTGTTGAATGGGTATTATGTTGCATGTTTGAATTGTGGCTGTTGCGATAAGAAATTATGAATTGGTTGTGGAATAATCGAAAAATGGTCAAGTTATGAAGCTTGGGTGTCCTTAGTAATTTTGAGTACACCTTGTATGAAAATTTGAAAGTATGGGTGTCCATGGTAATTCTATCAGAATTGCTATCCGACGAAATTTGAGTTAGAAATAAAGTTGAGTGTTGAAGTGATAACAAGTAGAGAGAAAAGAAAGTAATATATATTGGGTGGTCTTGGTAAATCGGGTGCACTCAATATATGTTTGGTCGATATCGTAACTTCAAGTGAATGTTCGATAATTTAGGTAATTATCGAACCTATCTCGATTGGTCAAATGTGGTCAAACTGGTCAATGTTGGTCAAACTAAGAATGTCGGTCAAGTAGTGGTCAAAAGGGTCAATCCTGGTCAAACCAAGAAAGGTTGGTTTGGACGATATATTAATCGTCGAGATTTCCTATAATTGTTCAAAAGATATTAACTATTGAAATGTCGGAATCTAGGACTCCAACTACCCGAGGAACAGAAGGTTCGCGACTCTCGGAGTACGTGAGGGAAAGCATCGGAATCCAGGTAGGGATTCAGGACTCTCCTCGATTAGTTGTTTTCTTATATATTGTGTTAAAATGATGCATGTAAAGTGATGTGGCTTGGTTAAGTTAAAATGCAAAGCATACTAACCAAACCGTATGAGGAATGTGATGGCTTGAGAGCGAAGGGGGCACTGACTTCCCTGGGTTCGATCCCCTAAACCTCCGGAGGGTTAGCTACACCGGTCGGATAATGAGCGATCGCAAAGATGACCTGATTCCGTGTGTGTAGCTAGGTAGCGGACGCTCTCGCTACGCTTACCCGGTTTACAAATTAGTTGAGGTAAGGTCGTGTAGTGGGTCTATGGGACCGGCCATCGGGTAAGATTCAGCGCGCATGTTTACTTGAGTATCTTGCATCGATTTTCGAGTCAGAAAGCATTTTATAAAGTTTGTTGTTCTTTTAAATACTTGGTTTAAGCATGTTTTCATACTGGAGCGCTCCAAATATTTATTTGTGATTTTCAAACCTAGTCGGGTTAGAGTTCCTATTGAGCAGCGAGGACGAAAGCTCACCCCTACAACAGTATGGATTCAGGTACTGTGCACTGGTGACGGGATAGTGGCGGATGGAGCTGGGTGTGCAGCAAGTTCGGTAAACCCTTGTCTGGAGTTTGATCTAAATCCTTTTTCTAGAACTTCGTGTTTCGGAGCTTGTTGCTATCTAGCCTCGTGTCAAATACAGTTGAATTCTCTTTCATTGAAATTCATACCTCGTGTGAGTCTTTACCCAAGCTTGCTGCCAACCAGTACTCGCGCCTCCACCACCAAAGCCTAGATGTCGTCGACGATCCAAAAGTCACCAACGTAGGAAAACATCAGAAAATCCGAACCCAAATCGGGTTGAAACACCCGAGCATCCAATGCCATGATAGTCTCAGAGCCGGCGACGCCAAAGGAGCGATGAAGACCGAGCCATCTAGAAGATGTGACAACAACCTAGTACCAAAAAACGCACCGGAATCCGACGCCAAGCTAGTCCATCAAACTCCGATCGCAACCCCCTTCTGAGTTCCTCTGAGCACTAGTATCACAACTCCCGTCTGGCAACAAGCTGCACAACATCGGAGAGGCCAGGGGCCGGCCCAGACATCGGGCTGCTGCCAGACGTGAGCAGCTTGTAGAAAGACTACTTCTGATCTTAGGTGGTTAGGGTTTTTAAAACATAGGTTATTGACTGCAGAGTACTTTAAACAAGTTCTGTGTAATTTTATAAACATATTCATCATTGTAACCACTCCACTCTATTTTATGTAGAATAAATTTCATCATCATGTATATATGTAGCATATGAGCATATCACATGAAAACCTTTTCTTTGTTTTGGACAAGTTTAACTTGTAATTAAGAGAAGCCCTTCTGTGAACCCAAAAGTAAAACATACAGATATGTAATTATTTACACATGCAGTACGCACAAAATGTAATGCTCACATTTATTTTCGCCTGGAAGATCTCCATCGTAAATCTGCACCACTCCACGTTGTTTGCTGTTCTTTCTCTTCCTCCTATAATAAACCATGAAAATGCACACTGCAACGACCAGCACTAGTACAGCGCCTGTCGCAGCCCCAGCGATCAGTCGGCGGAAGTTCCTTTTGATACTGGAAGCGTCATCGATGGCGCTAGTGACCTTGATTCATATCCTGTTTCGGGAGGTGGAGGGGAAGATTCATATGGGCTCTCAGGAGGTGAAGGTGGAGATTCATAGTCTCTGTAATTAGGTGCCTCCTCCGGTGACGACATAGCAATAATCTTGATAAAAAAGAAGTGATGGTTAGGATTAAGATAGGCTTAGTTTTCTTATAGGATGTTGTGTTGTATAATGATCAAAGTGGCGAAATTATTCCAGTTGGTGGATTTAATACACGTACCACCGGCGATGGAGCTTTAGAGATGGGTGTTCCTATTCTCTGAAGATATATATGGCCGGCCGGCGATGGAAACAGTTTGTTAATGTGTCTACATTACCATACCACCTTGGAGTTATGAGTTTATGTTTTCATAATTAGCATAGATCAAGACTAGACCAAATTAAAGACCACATTTTGATTAGCTAGCTAGAAGCGAATTCGAAGTGGCAATAATTATTCTTATATATGTGGATGATCGAAAGGCATCCTTCACTTAACAATACTATATATTCTATGACAAATGGATTCAAAAATAAGAAAGCAAATATCACGATTGCAATAGCCATTTACTTGTGTAAGACGTGCATGTTTCATGTTCCTGACGTACTTTTTCTCCCCTGAATGTTTTTGGATCAATTGTTTGTGTCGTTTGTGCGTTGTTTCATGTTCTGACAAGCTATGTTACTCTTACAAGCACGAATTGGTACGTGATTGAGCGATGGAATCAATTGGTAGTCGTGAATATAGTTATTACGGGGTTGTGGTTGCTGAGTCTAGGTTCGATTGTTATGCTTTATGCGACTATCGTGTGCATACCTTCTATTAATCTTGCAAAACTAGTTACTATCACAATGTTAGAACACAACATATATACATATAACTTTTTTGGGGCCGTGACCACTTACCCGATTTTAGGTTAAAAATTGCCCACTTACTCCACTAAGAGTTTTTTAACCCCATTTACCCAATCCAACAACTATTGACAGTTTTAACCTTATTTTAATTATTAAATTACAATCATCTCTCTCTCTCTCTCTCACACACACATTTGCTTCCTCACCCAGACCACCGCCGTCAAGCCCTAGGCCTCGTAGCTTCCATCACCGCCGGCTACCAATGGGAATTTCTCGGCCATCACCGCCGCACTCCATAGTCGATCCTATGCCTCCATCGTCGCCGTCGTCATGCTCGTCTGCTGCAACAAGCTCGGCGACTTCTCGATCTCGTAATTGGATTCGACAACTTGTTGGGGTCGTAGACAGAGAGGAAGGAGAGTCCGGAGATGGCGCCGAGGAGGTAGGATTCGGATCGGGCTTGGACGGCGAGGCCGGAGTTGTTGGTGGTGTCGGCGTCGAACCAGAGGACGGGGACTTGTGGCGGAGGTCGAGGAGGAGGGCGATGTGGCCCTAGCAGTCGCCGGCGAAGAGGAGGAGGTGGCAGTTGGAAGGATTGGTTGAGAAAAGTCCCGGCCGGGGGGGGGGGGGGGTTGCTGAAGCTTGCTCCGATTTGGTGGCCAAAGCAAATTTCTGGGTGGCTTTTTTTTTTTTTTTTTTTTGGAGAATGAGATAGTCTTCTTCTGTTTCTATCTCTCTGAAGTGTTCCAGGATGGAGGTGTTGGCAACAATTGATGGAGGTGTCGGTTTGTTTTCACCGCCTCCGTGAAAACTCGAAACAAAACAAATATAAAAATTACTGGGGGGCAATAATAAAATTATTTATTTGGATAAACCTCCGAAAGCTTTCAAAATTCAAAACATCTTCATTTTTCACTAATTATTGATCCCCAATAAACTTGTTATTGAGGAGCAATAATATGTTTATTCCTCAATAACAAGTTTATTGGGGGACAATAATATGATTATTTTGGGGCAATAATATGATTACTAGGTATTATTGGGGGGGTAATAAAATCAGACGCCGGAATCCGGTCACCGGTCCCGGTAGCCGGATTAGGGATTTCGGTCACCGGTCGCCGGAGTCCCGTCACCGGAGTCCGCGGCCGGCCACTGGTCACCGGAGTCCGGCAAGGTCTCCTATCACTTCTCTCTCTAAGTGACAAAGAAGGAGAGGGCAAAATTGTCCCAAAAATAAACAAAAAAGAATAAAAAAAAAAACTTAATTGGGTAATAGGGAAATAATCTCTTAGAGTGTTTGGGTAAGTGGGCAATCTCTTAGAGTGTTTGGGTAAGTGGGCAATCTCTTAGAGTGTTTGGGTAAGTGAGCAATTTTTAAGCTAAAATTGGGTAAATGATCATTTCCCCAACTTTTTTAGTAAGGGTTTTCGCAATTTTTAATTTTGATTGCTTTAATGTAAGGTGTTCAAAGAGCTTTCACTTGTAAGTTTTTATTTTTCGCATAAAAAATATTAAAAAAATTTGAATATCGTCATTTCGACAACACAAAATATATTTCCATAAATGAAACTGTTTTTGAGGTAAAAAAATTTCATAAATTAATATGACCCTGGATCATGGCCAAAGAATAGTACAAGATAGACTATTCTAAATAGACAATGTAAGCTCTGAGTAGTCTATGCTAACAAATTCAACTCGCCTTGTAGGCAAACTATTCTATCTAACTCTACTACGCCAAGCACGTTATTGTGGTACGAGAGAGCAAGATACTTCTACAAAGGTTTATAGAGAAGCTTCTACTAGCTAGTATATACAAAATCTAACTAAAGCATCTAGGCTAAAAACCCAATGACCCAAAACCTGAGACCAAGCCCAAAAGCCAAGTCCCAGGCAAAACCCAAGCTAGCAGGGGGATGAAGACCATGCACCTCCTGCCAAGCCGTTGCCGCCACCGCCAAGCTTTCCGATGGCTGGCCTTTCCAACACTACATCAGACCGGAATCCTGCAAGTGCCGCTGCCTCTCTTCTTCAAACTCGCCTGGCCGGAAGAAGCAATAATTAGTTACGACTAGAACCAATCCGGAAAAGCCCGATCAGAATGCTGACACACCTTCACCATAGGTCAACCGTCTATCAACCTGATTCCAAATAGCCGAAACCCACTGAATCGTTGCAACCCGAGAGCGACACGGATCACCGATGTCGATCCGCCGCTGACACACTGCAACCCGCATCTCATGTACTCCACAAACACCACCACGACTGCACAGACCCCCCTCCAAGAGCCTTCTCACCCAACCAAGGCCGGCGCTAGACGCGATCGTTCACGGCCGCCGATGTGCACGAAACCCTAAAGGCTAGGGTTCCTCTAGTTTCGCCGCTATGCACTATTGTGTATATATTATGTTTCTATTTAATTGTAATGTATGCGTATGCAAAATTGTTTCCATAAATGAAACCGTTGATCTTTAAGACACCTTTTTATTATTCAACTCAATCTGTAAAATTTTATCCATATTAAAACTATTTGGTCATCAAAAATTGTAAAATTATTAAGAGTAGTGCTACAGATCCCAAAAAATTATACCAAATATGAATCCCAAATGACGTGGTAGCTGCCACATAATCTATTTTGACTTGCTAATTTCTAATGTGTAAATAAAATTAATTTCTTTGAGGATCTAATATAATGTTTTAATTCAAAACCCTAATATCCACACACTGGCAGTATTTTTCTTGACTTGAGTTTAGAGTTGTAGAAAAGCCATTTCTATCCAGGTTACTTCTTTCCAGTGCATCTCCGCTTTCGAATATCAAATGGGACATATCTGTATTTGATCATGTGTAGGATTTGTCGTTTCATTGTGAGGACAAATAGCATAATCCAGTAGCATTTCAATATTGGCCAGAAAACAGGCACATCCAACACAACGATAAAGGTCATGATAAATGCAATAAGGAAAGCCTTTGTGATGGAATACCAGAACTTAAACTCCGAGAGGCGGCGAACGAAAGGCCTGAACTCATCAGAACCTTTGGTAGGCAATAAAGCCCCATCCAAAGCTTCAATTTCCCAGTCCATCTTTGGTGAGAAGAACCCAATCAAGAGGTTCAAGACGTAGATTCCAAGTCTTTAAGAAAAATACTACTGAAGAAGAACCCAATCTTTGTTTATTTCCTCTTTAAGAAAAATATAATTTTGCATAGAACATATACCATGTGGAAATTATAAGTGATGATATGGCATGTGCCACGTCATTTGGGATCTTATTTTGGTACAAATTTTTGGGATCTCTAGCATTTTTCAATTATTAAACTAATAGAGAGACCGCCAGATATATATAGCTGATCGAAGTGAGAAAACTTGTAAAAATGTTTTATAATTTAGCCCAAATTTTGCTGGATCCATGTATTAAAGGAGGAGCCTATGAGTGACTATAATTAAAGGGTGTGCGAATTTTTTTTAGAAGTGCGGAAGTTCTTATTGGAAAAGGCATGTGTATATGTATGTTTTTCAATAAGATCACATAATTATAACTATAATTATGTAAGAGAAGCTTCTACGACAACTAAATTAGAGATTCTTACATAGGGCAAACGTACCACATGGCGGTGGGGCAGCCCAATCAAAATTCAGAAAATTTTAAGTGTGTTCCTAAAATATCCTGACTTATTAAAGTAAAATATCCAATACACCTCCTTGCATATTCATTGATTAGACAGCCCTACCAGCCATATGGTACGTTTGCCCTACATAAGAATTTCTCGCTTCAAAGAATCGAAATTATAAAGAGCACACTTATATATGAAGAGATCCTGTTATCTTGAAGATCGATCATGTGATCACATGAGAGCATAAACCATAGAGTTAATTTCACACACGAAGAATATGGAATAAATTAGAAATAGGAGGCGAGTCTTTTAATATCTCCAACTGTGGACTGCCACGGAGTGCAACAAGATCGATGTGATCAATGTGAATCGCATATAGTTTTGCTTATGATCGATCATGATATGATGTTTGAACCATAACAATTAAAGGGGCAGGGCAGAGGTCCTCTTTGCTACGCAGCTAGATATATGGATTCTTGTGATAAAATAGTATTCAATAAATATGAAAATTTGATTGAAATTACACTGATGTGATTTAAAAGCTAGTTTTGTAAATAGTGTCTTGCTAAATTCTAAACTCTCTCACAAGAAGAAACCTAAGTGTTCTGTGTATATATCCCATTTAGGTTTGATAACTTCAAGACACTCCATACTCATTTGAAGATAATGTAATTAGATTGTTTTAGTCATTGTTTCAGTTAAAAAAACACTTCTTTGTTGTAAATATTATTATCTATGTGGATATCCACGTAAATACTCATTAGTTATGTACTTTGACGTAAACCCTACCTCTATATAAAGGAGGCTAATGAGACTGAATGAGAACACTTCTACTTCCTCCCGACTATTCTCTCTATATTCTCTCCACTTTATAACACGTTATCAGCACGCTCTGCTCTAAAAGAGTTCTTTCTTATAAACTCTATGATGATCAAAGAGTTCTTGGTGCAATGTTGTTACTTCTAACCAAGATTCATGATCTACGAGTTTTACTTATTTGTTTTTCTATTGATATGATTTCCTTTTTAAAATCATGAGGATGAGTACATACATATTGGGTGATGCAATTTTAAAAATCACCGAGAACTTTATGTAGTTTTGATAAGAGCATATTTATGCGATGTTAATAGCGTTAATCTCCATACTTTCTTTGTTAGTTTAGTGTATTTTCTAGTTATTTACTTTGTTTATTTGTTTTATAGGTATCTTGGAGTAAAGAAGAAGAAAAGAAGTAAAAGAGGGATTGAAAAGCAAAATCGGGAAATCTGCCTGTGCAGATCAGTTAACTTCGACAGAGCACTGAGACCAGCTCAGAACGATCCAGAGGATGATCTTTATATTGATGGATAGCCTCGGATGTCTAGTTTCAGAATCTTTTTACGGCTCATCAATATCATTTTTCTAGAGGAAGTTATGGCCGATTTAGTACAAGAGGTCAGGCTGAGCGTGAATCTGAGGTTGGACGGGAATTTATGTTTCGAGGCCCAAATCACACCAAGAAGCCCGAGGACGAGTTTGTGCTTCATATTCCGACTTATGATGGACAAATGGCACGATGTGAATGGTTAGAATAAGTCATCAAGTTCAAGAGCCAATAGGAAAACTCCACCTAAGCACGTGAACCCTAATTCTTTTAGGTTTTGGATTTCCTAACCTCTAAGCATATAAAAGGAGATCAATCTGCAGCAGCTCTCTCTCTCTCTTCTTCTTCCTCCCTTTTTCATTATTTTGTGATTTTGGTTCCAATTATGTGTAACTAAATTTTCAGTAGTTAGGGGGCAGTTGAAGCCCCTAGACATGATCCATAACATACTTTGACATTCAATTTGTTTTCTAATTAATAAAGTTGAGGTTTTGTTTACCGTATTTCTCATTGATGAATTCTATGTTTGTATGCTTTGGAGGCCTACTTAGTATGCATGCTAGGGTTCTAATACTTTGATTGTTTGATGCCTGGATCGATAGTTGGATTCCTCAAATTATCTAGAGAAGTAATTGGTAGTTTTCACTAGCAAGTAAACAAAACCCTAGGTTTAGCAAGGCTCTAAGTTATTTGCGATGCCTAGTGATTGCTCAAACTCTTTTCAAACTTAATGATCTCTGCATGTTTAATCTAATAAACGTACCTTTAGGTTGCATTGCTTGGGAATAGTCTAGGTGTAGAGCACTTCCTGCCTAGCGTACAAAGTAAGAAAGGGTAATAGGTTGTGTTCAAGCGGACTGAGCCAATCTGAGTGTCTTCAACTAAGTTAATTGGTAGAAAATTGGACAAAGTGTGTTGTGTGTGATTGTTGGGGGTGGATACTTCCTTCCTAGCTAGTTTCATCATCTTGATATCAACCAATCTCAAATCTGTCTCACACTACTAGAATAACTTAATCAGACGACAGCCATCAGACGACACATGAATTTTTGCTGTCGTCTGAGTTAGTCAGACGACAGATTTTTTAAACCTGTCGTCTAACATCTACTCATCCAACACATGAACCTTTGGTATATTTGAGAGATTTCAGACAACACTAACAAGAATATGTGTCGTCTGAAAAAAGAAAAAAAACTAATTTATATTTATTTTTTTCCCACTCAAAACACTCAAAGCCTTTGTGAAAAACACCTGTTTCCCTCCCTTAGCTAAAATTTTAGGTCACTCTCCCTCCCAAATTGCTCTCGGCCTCCCTCTGACTCAATAAAATTTTAGGTCACTCTCCCTGCTCCCAAATTGCTCTCGGCCTCCCGCTGACTCAGTATCGCGCTCAATCCCCCTCACCATCGCTCTCACCCTTAATCCCCCTCACCCTCTCAACCTCATCGACCCTCGCTCTCAACCTCGCTCTCACTCTCAGCGGCTTTTTCTTACTTGAAGCTCTGATACAACAAGCTCAGCATATAATTTGTAGAAGTAAGGAGATCGAAACGAAGAAGGAAGAGATCGGCAAACTAATTGCAGACCCACTCAGGCAACGATTAAAGCAGAGAGAAGACTCTAGTGTGAAATAGGAGCAACTGGAGTTCGAGAAAGCTGTCAAAGGAGCAAATCAAGGTCCAATTTCATCGCTTTAAGTATCCAATTTCTGAAATTTCCAATTGGGTTTCTCGATTTTGATTGTTGTTGAAAACCTAATTGCATGCAGTTCTGTTTATTGCTTCTGGAGACGACGATACGATTAAGTGCAGAAGCGGTGGGCTTAACTCTCCTCTCCATTTTGCTGCAGCTAAAGGGCACAACGAGGTCGTTTTGGGTTTTCTTTTTTTCTTTTTATGGGTTTGCTTCCCATTTGAAATTGATGATCGTTTGGTTTTTCTGATTTTGGTTCTTTTCTGGCTTTGATTCAGATTATTTCATTGCTTTTGGAGAATGGAGCTGATGTAAACTCCAGAAATTGATGTGGGCAGGTATGATACTTGGTGTTGTCCTATACTTGTAGTTGTGAGTTTGTTTATTTGATTTTGAGCATTCCAGTCTCTGTTTGAGTTAATTCTGAGATGTGGGTAGTTAGAAAGATTGTAACTTTGTGTGGTTTGATGCATAAATTGGGACCTGGAATTGAAAATTGAAGATCATGATGTGATAATTGGACTCATGCCTTGTAGTTTGCTGCTTGTGTTTGTGAGTTATGTGATGTATATATGCCTTGTGGACTTATGGAGCTGATGTAAATTCCAGAAATTACTGTGGGCAGGTATGATACTTGATTCAAATTCGGATATTGCTGTTTCTTATTTATTGGGTTTCTGAAATCAATTGATACTTTGAATTTTGAAATTGGATGGTTGCTACTTTGAATTTTGAAATTGGATTGTTGCTGCAATTGTTCATGTTTGTAAGTCTGGAATTCCTCTTGTTTCTTAATAGTTAAAACTCAAGTAGCCATTAAGAGTGTACTCGTCCATTCTCTATTTTCCTACTGTTTGGTTATCGAGTACTTCATTTTGATTCTTGTATACTATTATGTTTTATTTAACAGAGATCTGCGGTACCACTTGTCAAGCCTCATAATTTCGTGCACGCTGATGATTATTTGGTTTTGGAGGATGAAAGTGGAAGAGTTAAGCTTGCTGGGACCGTGCTTTCACCATCTGTATATGTAACAGGTATGTGTCGTCACTTCTGGACTAAAGAGAGAAATAAACTCCCATTTTGTATTTTTTTCAGTGTTGAATCTTGTTTTTGCCCGTGGTTGTTTAACTCACTAGTAGTTACAATTGCTTTCTTTTGGACATTAAGATTAAATCTGTATGTCGGGTCCTCGAGGAAGCATTATAACTTTGATCGCATGTTTGTGACATTAATTGAACTGTCCATTTTGATCTGGAAGAGTAAATTTGCTTGACATTATAATACCAATTCACTAAGTTTCAAGCATGCTCATTTTACATTGACGCGCTGATAGGGAATATTGTTGGCTTGCACGGAAAAGAGACCGGTGCAGGTGAATTCTTAGTACTAGATGTTCTCGAGGCTGGCTTACCACCCCAGATTGAGTGTTATCCTTTCACAGATAGGGATCCCTTCCTGATGGAGAAATCTTGGGTGTCATCATTATTGTTCTTACTTCTGGATATATCATTTTACTTATTAATCTAAATAAATGTTATTTGCCAAAAACATACTTTATTTTTTTTTCTCTCTCATACCTAATTCTTAATTGATTTTACAACTTATCAACTCGATCAGCTTTTAAACCATAGAATCCAACTTGAAACTAATCATCAACTGTCTGTGATATCATCTTTTAATTAGAATATTTGACTCAAACTAATTGATTTGTATTACACTTAGCAAGACTCAAAATTTCCAACCTCGAATTCTATGTTATGTCGAGTATTTTATTACGTTTAAAATATTGTTCATTATGAGGTAAAAGTAAAACCTCATCAGGGAAGGCCACAAGTAGTTCTGCACCTGTTTCCTATTTTTTTTTCGATGTGGGTGAGGATCTCCTTTAAACCTCCTCAAGTTGAGATGGTTTTGGTGGGAGAACAAATAATTTAAAATTTTTAGGAACAGGGACACAGCTGGAACTGTCCCAATTTCATAATCACTCTCCAATCTGCTAATTAAATAAAGAAAGAATGGTTTTGAAACCACCAATATTTGCAGGATGAGCTTTGTAATGGCAGTGACATTGATAAGCACACCTACTAGCATGAGCAGAAAGCAATCCTATGGAGAAGGATGGCTTGATGGTGAATGCTACTGGGTTAAATACTTCAAATACAGGTAGTTTTCTTTCTAGCTTGGTTTGTTATTTTCCTGTTATGTAGTCCAGTTGTTATCTGTGTTCAGTATTTACAACATGACTTGCGTATGATTCAGTATTTACAATATGAATTCCATTGGGCGAGGTTTTTCAAGTAGACCGACCTGATGCATTGAAATTACTGGGATCTGAAAGATAGATCATTCAAATCTCTCAAAGGTTGATTGGTTACTGGGATCTTATTTATTTGGTTGATTGGTTTTGAATTTCGGTGCATGCAGTTTTGGGTGGTGCAAATGAATTTGGGATGTTCAATTTTGTCTACGTTGGCCCTGTTTTCTTCATACTTATGCAGATAGTTTTAAAAATTCCAGGTTTGGCTGAAAATATTTTCAGTCATCTCCTAACTGGTCTGGGTGCTGGTTTCTTTGCAGTATCTACTGGGTCTCCAGTTGATGTGGTATACATTCTGAAACCTATTAGCCTTAATAATAAGTTTGGTGCTTCTATTTATGATCATAAGGAGGTAAATATGTGTAGCTGGCCTAGAAAGGTATTTTGGTATGGATTTCTGTTTTCTGTGTAGATTTGATACTTCTCAGTTTTGCTGTTTGAAAATTTTCAGTGTTAGAGTTTATGTTTTGGTGAGTAGATAGTTGGTTCTTTGGCATTTTTTTTTTCTCTATCTGATTTCCCTAAACAATATGTAGTGGCTTTTGCAGTGCGCCTAGCTTTGCTGATTCAAGGACATGAGTAGGAAAAGGAGCTTTTCTTCAGCTTCAGAAGGCACTCTTTTAACTTGAAAGTTTGTTGGATAGTTTTCTGAATACTAAGTGCAAACCAATTTGTTTCAGTGGAAGAGAAGAGGGAAGGCAGCATATACGCAGCACCATATTGATGCAATCAGAACAGAGTGGGCAAAATTTGTTGTTAAAACATATATGTAAGCAGTATCGCATCTAGCTAGTTAGTACTTGGGTTTAGGAACTTATTTTGGTAACCTTGATATATGATAGACTTGCTATATTAAGGTTGCTTTTGGTTTCGATTGTGGTTGATCCGAATATGAATTTGCACTTTGGTTCCAAAGTTGGACATGACAATGTATGAAACAGATGGCAGTAATCTATGACAATATATGTGGTATTTTGGATATATGTGTTTTGGACATGGAATTTCATATTTGCAACCAATTGTGAAAGCCAATTTAGACATCAAATATAGGTCAATTGTCTATTGTCTGAGATTCACTCAGACAACACATTTAAAGCAGCAAATAAGTCATGTTGTCTGAACATGCATTCAAACAACAGATATAACAAAACTCATGTTGTCTGAACTTTATTCACACAACAGATATAACAAAATCAATGTCGTTTGAGATTCATTTCACTCATCAGATATAACAATAAACTGTTGAATGAGATTCATAAAATGCAACTCAAAACAATAAAATATGTCGTCTGAGTATTGAGTTAGATGACATATTCCATTTTGGCACTGTTATGGTTAATGCATCTGGTACAACTGAGAAAAATGAGGCATTGTCGTCTGAGATTCATTTCAGACAACAGAGGTATCCCAACAGTGTCGTCTGAGATTCATTTCAGACAACAAAGGTATCCTAACAGTGTCGTCTAAGATTCATTATACACAACATCGTTCTCTTAAAAGTGTTGAGGTAATATAATGTTTCTCAACATCAAATAAATGAACTGTTGTCTGAATGTCTAATAGACAATAGTTTATCCAAATTAAAATAGTCTGGTAATTTTCAGACGACAGTTATGAGCTTATATATGTCGTCTGAATGTAACACAGACAATAGTTTTGAACTGTCGTCTGAGCGAAGTCAATCAGACCACAGGCTACTAGACGACAACACATTTTTCACTCAGACGACAGTTCAAGAACTGTCGTCTGATTAACTTTGTGGTGTAGTGTCAGTTTCGTTTCTCCTTCTGTTCTCTGTTTTCACGTATTTTACTTTCATAGTAAACGAAATCCAAAAATTCCCAAATTTTGTGTGCTGGACGCCTTGTGTGTCTAGTACGTCTCTGTAAATTTTCATATTTTTCTGGGTTGTTTTGGTTAGGTTTTTAGTTTATTTTTCGACTGCTGTTCTGCAGGAGCTGCAGTCACGTTTTTGTGACTTTTGTTGAAGCACTTAGTTTAACTTAATCCTCTGCGGGAGACCCTTATTTCTCTATACTACGATTGACATATTTTCAGGAGAATAAGGAAAATCAATAGCTTTAAACTTAGCTATTGTTGTAGTATACATGAATCATATTGTAGTATATATGAGTCATAGTATAAATGTCTATATCATGTATAAATAGGCACTTGAGTGTATAGATAAGGTACTTGAGTGTATAATATAGGTATAGAGACTTGTGTGACAAGCTTTATGCCAAAGGGCAACAAGCATGGCAATTATCATCATCACAGCTACCATGATTGAGCTGCAGCTGTAAATCAAGTTGATACCAAGCTTGAGATTATCTTTGAGCTTTCACACTTGTAATGTATTCCTATAAATACCCTCTTGTATGAGATGAATAAACACACATGAATCTCCATTCTCTCTGCAATATTACTCTCTCTACATTCCTGTTAATTTACGTTTTTCCTCAAACACGTTATCAGCACGAAATTGCTCTAGAATTAGAATCGAAATTGACAAGAGTAGAGGAAGTTCATAATCCAATCAAAGTCATTTTTCCAAACCTACAAAAAACCTCCAAACCCTAGCAAATATCAAAGCCCCTGATTCAAGAAGCTCAGAACCGGCCTCAGAATCTCAAGAACCGGCCGGAAACTACCTGAACCGGCCACCGGAAAATTTGGAGTGCTGCCGGACCGCTGCCGAGACCTGCCGAGCAGCTGCGCAGAAGCTGCCGAGAAGCCCTGCCGAGATCTGCCGAGAAGCTGCCGAGCGAGTCCTGCCGAGACCTGCCGAGAAGCTGCCGAGCGCATCTGTCGAGACCTGCCGAGCAGCTGCGCAGAAGCTGTCGACAGCACCTGCCGAGAGCTGCCGAAAGAATCTGCCGAGCTGCTGCCGAAGACCTGCCGAGCCCCTGCCTAGCAGCTGCGCAGCAGCTGCCGAGACACCTGCCGAGCAGCTGCCGAGCTGCTGCCGAGCAGCTGTCGACACATCTGTCGACAGATCTGTCGGGCACTTTTCCGGCGACTTTCGGGACACTTTTCCGGCGACTTTCCGGACACTTTTCCGGTGACTTTTCGGACAATTTTCTCGATTTTTTCCAGCGACTTTTAAGTCACCTCCGACAACCTTTTCCGGACAAATTTTCCGGCGACACTATTTCAAGGTATTTCTTATTAAAAGTTCCTGTTTTTTGAGTTTGTATTACTTTTCTCTTCTTTTCAGGGACTTGTAATCAAAAAGGCGGAATTATAGAAATTCACGCTAAACGAACTAAGAGCGTTCGTAATCTATGAACTAAGAGTGTTCATAATATTCGGACTAAGAGCGTCCGCAAGCATCGATTTTTGAACTAAAAGCGGAATCGTGGGGATTCACGCTAAACGAACTAAGAGCGTTCGTAATCAATGAACTAAGAGTGTTCATAATATTCGGACTAAGAGCGTCCGCAAACATCATTGTTTTGGTCTAATCCAAATATTCTTGGAAATTGATTTCTTGGTAGCATAGCTCGGAAATCTTATTATTTTAGTTTTCGTGGAAGTTTAAACTCCGAAACTAATATATCTTCTCTTCTTATTTTTCAGAATGTCGAATGAACCTAGACTCGACTTTTCAATACTTGACTCAACAGGCTCGGAATACCATGGCTGGGTAACCGACGTTGAGAACCATCTCACTGCGAGAGGGATATTACCCATAATCCAGGCACCTAACGAGGGTCTTGTGTTCCAACGAACACCCACAAAGCACGCACAAGCTATTATCTTGATGCGACGCCATATGGATAAAGCACTCAGATTGGAATACATGTCAATCAAAGATGCAAGAGACCTATGGGCAGCGCTAGAAGAGCGCTTTGGTAATATCCAAGATTCCCTCCTCCCTGACTTGAAGGTTCAGTGGAACAATATACGATTCTCAGACTTCAAGTCTGTTGCTGAATACAATTCAGAAGCTCTTCGCCTAAAGGTCATGCTGAAGTTCTGTGAAAAACCTCTCACAGAAGAAGAGCTAATTGAGAAAACTCTCTCCACCTTCCCCGTCCAAGCAATTATACTATCAAAGCAGCATCGCACTGAATTTAATGCTGGACGACTTACAAGGTTCAATGAGCTCATCAATATTTTGTCAGTAGCTGAGAAGCACGACAACATCCTTGTAAAGAATTATAATCCAAGGCCCATTGAAACCAAGAGCGTTCGTGAGGCGAATTATAATGCACCCAAAAGAGGGCGCAAGGAGCGGTACCCTAATAACAGGGGACATGAAGGACATATGGGTCCATATAACCGCCCCAATAAAGAAGGAAACCGCAACTTTAGAACGGACACACGTGGTGGCAATTCCACACGTAGGAGAGGTGGATATGGCAACACCATGGGCCGTCGAGGTAGCACCATGGGCCGTGGAGGTCGCACCATGAGACATGGTGGTAACAACAACCCTCCTAGGCAATATCCACAACGTGCACAACCTGCACCTCAAATGGAGGGATATAACCACAATGACATGTGTCATCGATGTGGATCAATTGAGCATTGGTTCAAGCAATGCCATGCAAGTACCCAACTAGCTGCAAGCTACAAGGAGTATAGGCAATTGAGAGAGCAAGAAACCAATCTTGCTGAAGATGAAGATATAAATCTTGCTGAAGGTAAAGATATCAATCTTGCTGAAGATGAAGATGGTGAAGATATCACTCTCACCACTGAGGACTTCAAAGCTGCAGATAAAGAGCACGAGGATGCCGCAGACTTTGATTAGAATAGTCCTTTCTATTTTCCAAGAATGGCAAATGTGCCTTAGTCAAATGACAATTGTATTAAAACTTTTTCTCATGTGGCGCATCCAATGTAGTATGATGTCTAGGAAAGTAATTGAGATCGGGGTACTTAAGCGAGCCTCGCTCCACCAACATCTCTCTACTTTCCTGGTCATATTCATTGGAGTTACCAAACGGATTGAGTAACTACAATTTGTCTAAAGTTTGATTTTATTATGGAATAGACTTTGGAAAACTTTGATGTAATCATTGACTATTTTCCTTATTAATAAAGTGTCGCATTATTATTCAATGTCATGGACATGTGTTAAATTCCGAACTTTATATAAAGAGCCAATAGTTTTCATGTGGAAACACATTGTGAGAATGGACAAGAATTCCTTTGCATTACCTCTAATAACTACGGACATAAATGAGTATTAGAGAAACTTATGTGTCACTCTAGTGGGTTGTATGCAACCACTATTCGAGCCATTGAATCAAACCATGTCATAAGAGATGACTTATGGGATTCTGACACATATAGGCTTTGGCAAGAACGTTTGAGATATCCAGGTTGTGATATGATGCTCCGTATATTAAAGACTTCACACGGACATCCATTCTTCACAACGAAAAGAAGTACGAACCAAAGATTGGTCCAAAGAGTTACTTCTAAAAGATACCATTCGTTTTGCAAAGCTTGCTATTTTAGCAAAAATAGGATTGAGACCATCCTATGCAAAGGACACTAAAGAAAATATGCCATTCTTGCAAAGAATTCAAGGTGATATTTGTGGACCTATTCAACCAACTTGCGGACGTTTAAATATCTCATGATGTTGGTTGACACGCAAACACACTAATCACGTGTTGTGCCATTGTCCATCTATAAAAGCTGCTTATGCTATACTCATAGCACATATAATATGACAACGGGCTCACTTCCCGGATCATCCTATTTAGTCATTTGGATTTTGACTATGCTAGTGAGTATACATCGAAGATTTTCGATGGTTATTGCAAAGGGAGTGATGTTGGACATCACATTCCCATATACACACCTAAATGGTCTCATGGAAATAACTACGATGGTAGTTCAGACATTGGCAATGCGCACCAATCTCTTTATATCCGCTTAGGGTGATGCAATATCGCATACAACTATGCTAATTCCTCTATGACCTACCGCCACTCAATGTATCCCTGCGTTACAGCTAGTGACTGGGTACAAATATTTTGTACTTACGCACATTCGAGTGAGTCATTTATGTGCCAATGTGAGCCATTTATGTGCCAATTGCGCCGCCACAGCGCCTATGGTAGGTCCTTAAAAACAAGTGAGCAACTTAGTTGGAATTGAGACTCCAACAATCGTCCACCACTTAATGCCCTTGAAAGGCGATCTCTTTCCCGTTTGATTTACGGATGTCACTTTGATGAGACAGTCTTCCCGTCGTTAGGGGGAGATAAGAACTCGAATGTTCAGCAGGAACGACAGGAATTGTCGTGGTCTGTCCCCACTATGTCTCATCTCGATCCCTATTAAAGTGACGAGATCACACACATTTGCTGCAAAAATGCCTGCAAGGAAGGATGTCCCTACAAAAGGACGTAGCGCCACCCTACACAGAGGTAGGCAAGGCGCTAACGCCATAGAAAGTGGCACTCTGGCGTTACAGGCCATGGCCCCAGCTAGGATGCGTGGGAAGCCCGTGGATTCGAAGGATATTTTGGCATCCTTAGATCATCGACACTCAACATCCGTCTCATGAGTATCTTCTGGATTATGGTTATCGTTGGGGGACGCCTCAACGTCAGAACCTATTCCTGAGAATATAGAGCTTTATGAAAATTACACTAGTGTACATGAGACGTGGAATAGAAACTCCATCATAATTGATGATGTAGATGCGCATTTTGATGCGCATGAGTTTGTTGAGATTGATGATATCGAACCACGCTCCGTTGAAGCATGAATACCAACGTAGAGAAATTTAGCCTAAATGGAAAGATGCGATCCAGATTAAACGAAAAGGAAGGTCTTTGAGCCAGTGATGCCAACACCTCCTTACATAAAACCTATTGATTAATGGGTCTTCGTTAGAAAGCGTGTTGAGAAAACGAGATGGCAATCTCGCCTTATGGCGCAAGGCTTCTCACAAAACGCCCTGGAATTGACTACGATGAGACATATTCTCACGTAATGGATGACATTACATCCACTACCCTGTCAGTTTGGTAGTTTCCAAATAACTGAACATGCAGCTTATAAATGTGGTCACTACGTATCTCTATGGGGATCTAGATACGGAATATACATGAAAGTTCATAGTGAAACTTTATTTACCCAAATCAAGTGGCTCTAGACCACGGAGCGCGTTTGCAATAGAATTGAAACGCTCACTAAAGTGACTACTTGATTGGGAAGGGATATGCCCTTGCGTTTCCATAACAAGTTTCGGATTCTATCACGGTTTTCATGTTAAACATGATCTTCATTAGAAGCCCTTAAAGAGTTAAGGGAAACCGTTGAACACTTGAAATCCGAGTTTGAGATGAAGGATTTTTGGGGAAACACGATTAAGCCTCGGTTTTTGAACTTGAGCACCGTGTTGATAGATGCTTAGGCATTTTGACAAGGTCAAGCCTTCAAGCACCCCATGATCATTCGTAGTCTTGATCCTGAAAAGGATCCTCTTCGTCTGAATGGATGATCGGACGAAGATGTGCTAGAGAGGCTGAAGTGCCTTACTCAAGTACAATAAAGCGCATTATTGTACTTAGCTCAATGCACAAGACTGGACATCTCACTTTGCCATAAACTTGTTAGCTAAAGGTATAGCTCTGCGCCAACGCAATGCCATTAGATTGGTATAAAAAGATATCTTTCGATAACTTGAGATGTACGATCGATATGGGCTTATTCTATCCCTACAAAGAAATGATGGAATCAGACCCATCACACACCAGAAACGCCGCCAAATGCTGGCCTGCGTTTTCTATTCCTACCCCAAAACGACAGAAGTGTTTTGGAAAGTTTTGCTGATATTTGGTATCTGTTGACCCATACAAAGGCCTTCCCAGACTGGTAAAGTGTTCACCATGGGTAAGACCGCGATACCTTGAAGGTCTACAGAATAGACCTTAGTCGCTATATCCTCGAACAATGCAGAGATTATTGCTCTTCACGAAGTAGTTCGTGAATGTATATGGACTGGATCCATAGTTACGCATGTTCGAACAGTTGTGGTTTGAAGTCTACCACAGATGAGCCTACAAGCATTTAAGATAATGCTGCTTGTTTTGAAACAAATGAAGCAAGGCTGCATCAAAAACGACAGCATCAAGCATAAAATCAGCAACAACAGACTCTCCTAAAAGATCAAACAGAGGGGGAGATGTCTACATATATTGTCTCGAAACGTGAAGAGTGTGTTGTGCTCTTTTTTCCCTTTCGACCGAGGTTATTTTTGTCCCATAGGGTTTTTATTACTCGACAAGGTTTTTAATGAGGCAACGAGAGAAACACCACGTTTGGGAGACACAAGGAGGAGTATCTAAATCAGGGGGAGTATCCAGAAACATACTCCACACTCAACGCGCGTTGTGCTCTTTTTCTCCTTCGACCAAGGTTGTTTTTTCCCACAGGGTTTTATTACTTGGCAAGGTTTTTAACGAGGCAATTTCGAAGCGCACGGCCTAGACAATGCTATTAAACATGAAATATCCAAGGGGGAGTGTTGTAGTATACATGAATCATATTGTAGTATATATGAGTCATAGTATAAATGTCTATATCATGTATAAATAGGCACTTGAGTGTATAGATAAGGTACTTGAGTGTATAATATAGGTATAGAGACTTGTGTGACAAGCTTTATGCCAAAGGGCAACAAGCATGGCAATTATCATCATCACAGCTACCATGATTGAGCTGCAGCTGTAAATCAAGTTGATACCAAGCTTGAGATTATCTTTGAGCTTTCACACTTGTAATGTATTCCTATAAATACCCTCTTGTATGAGATGAATAAACACACATGAATCTCCATTCTCTCTGCAATATTACTCTCTCTACATTCCTGTTAATTTACGTTTTTCCTCAAACAGCTATCAAGTTTAATATCTATTTTCTGATTATGTTTTGTTATATGGGCATCTTGTTTCACAAACGTATTGATCCCAGATTATCTTATGTCATCCATCTTTCCATGATATCCATTCATTTTGTAAACAAGTAAATTGCGTGTTCTAATAGGTATGGTACTTATCATATACAGATGCGAATATCTAGTATGCTTTACTAGATGCATGATAGACTGAACGTTTTGATGTTTTACTAAAACTCAATAACATATCAATCCCGTTTGGATAGTCATGATTTGTTTTTATCTCCTATACATCTAAAATGGGCATGTGACCATAATTGCAGTTTCATTTATTGATTAATTTTGTTTCCTACAGAGAAAGGTTTACCATTTATTGGTGCAGGCAAGGCTGGTAAGTTACTTCAATGCCGGGTAAATTTTGATTAGTTATAATTATACCGCTGAAGATACATCCCTGATTTATGCTTCACAAATGTTATCCCAGGGTCCGATCGAGCATACATTTTTATGTTCGAAGAAAGAGGGAGTTTTTTTTTTTATATATATAATGGGTATATATACGGATGTATCTCCATGTATTGGCAAGCATATATCAATGATAATTATTGAACTCCAGATCAAGACCTGAAGTCTTTGGATCTGATTGCATGAAGACCTGAAGCTCTTCAGAAAACTATATAATATAAACTGCGATATGAAGTTTCTCAGAGCCTATACAATTAATGAGGGCCGGAAGTTCCTCAGAATTATACAATGATCGAAACCACATATTGTGATCCCTGATCATATGGGGACATGAAGTTCCTCTAGGATCATGAAATGTAAATTGGAAAATTGTGACATGAAGTCTCTCAAATGTATACAATTACGAGGGCCAGAAGATCCTCAGAGTTATATAATCGAGTATATGAACTCACATATTTTTTATCCCCAATAATTATAAGAGGGCCGGAAGTTCCTTAAAATGTTTGGGTATTGGGGTTCCCTAGCCTCCTCTGCAAGACAATATGAATTTGAAGTTCAATTTTGAACACTTGCTAAAGCTAGAAGCTACGTTCTCCACAAGATAAAATTATGTTCTTGTGTGATTAGAGGAGAAAAAAAAAAAGATTATCATTTTGAGAAGTTAAGCAGACCAGAAGTTCTGTGTAATTTCTTCATTAATGGAACCAGAAGTTTCCACAGTTAATTTTATTTCATAGTTTATCTATTTATTTTTCCTCCTTGCAATTTTTCTATTTTATTATGTACTTTCATTATAGTACTTATCTTTTAAATTAATTTTTTTTGTTACTCATACGGACCAGCAGTCCTATACCTCAAACATATGAATTTCGAATGTAATATTTTTGAACCAGAAGTTCAAAAATTTCATACCAGAATTTGAAGTTCTAACAGTAAAACTCAAACCCGAAGCTTTGAGTATAAAATATAAATTAGTTAAAAGTGAACTTGAAGATTCACTTTAGTCACCTCAAGCCTGAAGTTTCGAGCACCAAATTTATTTGAACCCGAAGTTCAAATTACGGAATCTTAGAACTTGCAGTTCATAGAAAAAATATTCGAACCTGAAGCTTCGATTACAGATATACATTCACAGTTTATTTAACTCTATATCCACTTCGAACCAGAAGTTTCGATGAATTCTCGTATGTCGTTTGATAAGTTTTTTGTACAGCTATACCATAAGTTCACTCCACCTTAGAATCTGAAGTTCTAATTGTGCAGACTCGAGCCTTAAGTTTCTAGTGGATATATAGACAATTTATCGAAGAGTTTTAATCTCGGTCTACCTCAAACCTGAAGTTTTGAGGGGATTTTATTGACACCAATTTAAAAGTAAGTAGATAAATTAACCATTGGTTTAGGACAAATGAGTATGAGTGTACCCCAAAATTTGTGATCGTGACTTTTGTAATTAAAAGAGATCAGAACCTGTAGTTCCTTGATCCTTAATTACATGAGAACTTGAAGTTCCTCAATGATCATACTAAGATGACCGTCTAAAGTCCTTCACTCATAAGTTATGGTCATGAAGTTTAAACTCGACATTTCGAGTATATTATTTTGGCCAGAAGTTCAAAATGCATTTGATGTTAATCCACATCAAACAACAATACAATAATTGAACGTCATGTTTTACCTGTATAACACGGACCAGAAGCTTCGTATATATCCTATGAGATCCACTGTTCAATTCTTACAAATTTGATTTGTGTCATCTTCAAACTTATGCTTTGAGTGACTTTCAGACAATGCAATGTTATCCATGGTGTCCAGAAAACATTATTAAGGCTTATGCTTATGAGGCTAATATAAAAATCATCTCAGATCTTACATATCTGATTGATGGCTCCAGAAGAGCACACATTATTATCTCTTTGCATTATGTGCCTCCAATATTACCAGAGATGTATAGTCTCTCCCTCTCATGGATCTCATTGTATAGTAAGAAAGCCAATCGACATGGCTATACCATGAAATGCCACCAGAAGTGGATCATGGCAAGAGAGAAATCATGAGTCAATGCAAATACTGCCCTAACAATCACACATGTGAGGAAATTAAAAATTGGGCGTGTTTCGCCTATGGTACACTATATGGTGGATGTTTATCAAGCCATTTTCAAAATGGCACTAGTCAAATTAAATTGCATTGACTAGTAAGAACATTGAGATTCATCTCACATGACTGACGTCTTTTGCTTACAATAAGCAAAGTTGAAAGCAGTATTGTGTTATTCCTCAGATTTATTGTAACCTCTTGAGTTCCCATTGAAACTAAATGTTTCTTAATCCGATTATCTAGGAACCTAATGCTCCTTAAGAGGTTGTTATAAATTGAAAAAAATTGAAACCTCAAGTTTCTTGGATCTCCAATTATATGAGGGTCTGCTGTCCCTCCTCTTTATGACTACACATTTATATGTGACACAGAACTTGAGGTTCTCCACATAATAAAGTTACTTATTCTTATGGATTGTGGTCTTTAACTCGAAATTTTGAGCATATCATTTTGGTCAGCAGTTCAAAATGAATTTGGTCCATTCCAATTGTCAATATTTCACAATTGATGTTTACTCAAGCTAAGCTAACACTCATATCATGAGTTGTAGATCTTGATTTATGGCTCCAAATGAGCTACTATCATGTTACCGAATTTGAAATATTGTTGCATTAATTGCTTCCTATATGGTTGGAGAAGACTTTATGCCATCGGATATATACTGTATCGAATTTTCACAGTAAATTGAGGCATATATGTAATGTCATGAACCAGAAGTTCATTGAACCAAATACACTATTTTGGCTTGACCGGTTACGTCATCTTTGTTGGTCATGTTGCATGGAATCACTTACAAGTTTTGATGACTGCTAACCTTACTCATATGCAAATTGTTTATTTACCACATATTTGCGAGTTGTCACTTTAATGAGACAATCCTCCTGCTATAAGGGGGAGAAATATTGTTTCTGAAGAACGGTATGAATTGGTGTGAGACTTTTCCACCATGTCTCATCTTGAGCTTTGTCCCTAAAGTGATAATGATATTACTTGCAAAAGAATTTACTTGGATTAAAATCCTTAGAGCATAACATGATTGCATAGACAATCTAGACCAACTATGTATGGTAGCAGACATGTTGGTCCAAATGATATGGTCGTTTGAAAAGAATGACATAGACCAATTTTGGTCCCTTGTAAAATCGTTGATGTCTTGGTGAGACTATTTATCAATATAGTTTATGCTCATAAACTAAATGTTTTTGACCTAAAACTTGGTATGGGTTCGCCACCAACCAATAGATTTCTTCACTCTAAGGAAGTGATATTATCAAAAACATGTTTACAAGTGGTCACAATAAGAAAGTATCCCCGCCATTAGGGGGAGAAAAAACTAATGTTATTAAAAGAATGGCGTGAATTTGTGTGGATTATATCCACCAGGTCTAAAGTTTTAAGACGTACTATTCAATTTGGGTAACTGTTTCAATACTTGAGTTTGTGCTAAGTAGGGGCAATGCTCGAATGGGATCGGGGTCTTTGACATGGGTTCAAGTACTAGAAATGCATTCCTATTTAGATAAGCAAGTGATCAACTTTTCGTTGTGTGCGCTGAATTTTTGCATATTTGAATAGTGTACTAGCTCAATATAGTTGTAGGTGGCATGCTTAAGCAGTTACATGCCCCGTCATATGAGGGCATGCTTTGGTAGTTTGATTACTTGTGTTAGAAGCCAAGGTGATGATGGAGGGGGTGATAGACACGCTTGCTGTATGTGATGTTCAGGCTGTTTTCTTTGCTTGTTATGCAGCTTAGTGTTGTTGTTTTTATTTCAGTGACAAGCTCCAATGTTTTGGTCAACTTGCCTGCTGCTGCTTCCTTGATTGTAACCCTTCGCTACTTATCTCTGGATTATGACATGCAAAGAAAAGCCGAGCATATAACAATAAACCACCCCCAGCAAATAATGCTTTCCAAAGCAAACCAGTTCCATTGCCTAACACTATTGGAAAGTCTGAGTGGAGAAGAAAAGTTAATTCTCCTGTTGAGAAAGCTATAGAAAACTTCACCAGGCATCTAGTTTCTGAGTTTGTGACAGATCTCTGGTATTCTCGTCAAACACCAGATACACAAGGTCCAGAGGAACTGGTGTGCATTATCAATACATGTTCTTGGGGAACTTGCAGCACGCATGAGGAATATAAATCTAATTGATCTTCTCACAAGGTTATTGTCACTAAAATAGCTTAACAGGGTGTTATGAATATAGAATAGAAATATTTCTGAAGATATTATTTCAAAAGCGGGAACTTTAATTATAAAGACTTACTTGTTGAAATTCGGAGCAGATTCTCTTCTGAACAGCTTTCACTTTGATTGTTGTACCGGTCTCAAAATAACTCCGATAAGGCTGAAATTCAGAGGTCAGATGGAAGAGACAGAGACGAACAACTTTGATGAAGAAAGGATTTTCATCTGAGGTTTCAAACTATACGTTTCAGGGCTTGTAAGCAGACGGACGTGCACAGGAAAGGAGAAGGATGCAGTTGGTGCTGCAGGGGCAGCAAACGTGCAGCGGTGCTGCAGGGGCAGCAGGGATGCGTGCGCAAGGGCACGTAGGTGCTGCAGGGGCAGGTGCGCAGGTGAGGCTAGCGTGGGCTAGGAGCTGCGGCAGTGAGGCTCGAAGGTGGCAGCGGCAGGTTTTGAAGAATTTTCTGGTTTGGTTTTTTCTTGTGGTTAAAGCTCGTGCTGATAACGTGTTTAAGTTAAAGAGATTTCGAGAGAGAATTGATGAGAGAACTATATTTCATTATTGAGAATAGGAGCCCTATATATAGGGATTACAAAGTACATGCATGCTCTAATGTTACAAGGAAAACTAATCCGAATAGGACTAGGAAATCTAGAACATTCTCTCCTATTACTACTCCTAGTTTGATAAGGCACACTAAGTCGATTTTCCTTCAACAAGGGATGAATTCAAATCTCCGGATATGTATAATTCACATTGATATTTCACTTTATTTGTTTGCTTTGATTCATGAATGATTTGTTTAATGGTTTTATTTATATCTTTTATATGTTAGCGTTTTATGGTGGCCAACATAAGATGTTTTTGTGTATTGGAGCTAGGTTTAAGTAATTCACATAATAGTTTTGTTATTCTTAAATCATAAGTAGTAATCATTATGAACACAAGTGAGAGTTAAACAAACCTAGGCTAATGATAGATGGCGTATCCATTTGAATTGGTTTAGTTAGCAATCATACTTTCCATGGCTCATAATGATCTTTCTATGTGATTCATGACTTGCGTATCTTGTATGTTCTTATAAAAAGAATAGTTTTAAACTTATTGTGTATCATGGTTATCTTTGATTGTTATGCATTCATGGCTGAGTAAAGAACTTTGAGAATTCAATCTGATTTATATGTATCCGGTGTGTGAAAAATAAGTTTCTATCAGTGAAAGAGTTGAGATGTTCTGCCTGGCCAGGAAGAAAAGCTATGATGGATTATCGGATCAATGTGTGGTAATGTAGTAAGTACTACTTGTTGGAAAATTAAACACCGGCCACACAAGTACTAGTAGTAGAGATGAAAGAAGAAATAACCAGGCCAAGAGGAAAACAAGATTTAATGAGGTTGAAAGAAAGAGCATCCATCTCCAATGGCTAATTTATGGCCAACATGTCTCAGAGAAAAAGTAATCCCACATCACAGGTGATTTGAAGTTTTCTTTAGTCAAAAAGTGATTTGAAGAGATTTATAGATTTAATACTACTCGATGATGAGAAAAGGTAGACAGGCGATCAAAATCTAATGTTATGCATGTAAACGTGTCTGCAACTTCTACTTGTGGAATGTCCAGCCAATTAACTTTATGCCTATATCTTCGGAGAGTTTTCATCTTCACTAATGAGAAAATTACATAAGCACAAGATTACACAACTCAAGTTTATGCGCAACCAAAGCCATTTGTATCCAAACAGATACCACTTGTACAACTTATCTCAACCTAGAAGAGATCACTCTAACCCATTAGATATTCTCACTCTTGAACACAGCTCACCCTACTCCTATACACGAAGACCCGCTCTTGCCCTTGGCTTTCTAGTGCTAGTTTCTGAAACTTCTTCATGTCGTCCTTGTATTCATGAGTGCTGTACGTATTCCATGCTTCCATAGGAGCTGTAGACCATACTTCGACCTGGTATGAACCCTTCATTTAATTCCTCTAGAGAAAGAGTGGAAATGAAATCATGAGATTGGAAATGATTTCCTTCCAAAGCTTGAACTACCTGCTTTTAATCGGTTTGAAAATGAAATCAGCATGTTTACAGTCAGATTGGAAATGATTAAACATCTTAGGAATGTCGACAATTTTTAACCATACAAGTACACTAGGACAGTTCTGTACCAAACAGAATCTACATGCATCTGTCCCGAAGCAATGATCTTCTCTTCCACCCTTGTTTATAAAATACCTCATGAATACAGTAACAACACATCTTGACTACCATTTGCACGTTCTTCGAAAGGAAGCTCTTATTTCATGAGACAAGCTAGTGTACTGGTGGGTATGAGATACCCTCATTTACAACTATTTGAACAAAAATTTACAAGTATTTGAACCAAAATTACAACATTGAGAACAAAAGTTACCATATTCATTTATACTATTTACATATAGTTAAACAAAAATTACAACATTGACAACGAATTTGTTCAAAAGCTTGTAAAAATGTCGTAAGAGGTGTAATTACCATTATTAGAACTAAGATTACAACATTGACAACGAATTTGTTCAAAAACTTGTAAAATGTCGTAAGAGGTGTAATTACCATTATTAGAACTAAGAATACACAAAGTAGGACTCAAATTACAACTTTGACAACAAAATTTGTTCTCACTTTTGTAAATGTGGGTATGAGATACCCACCACTACACTAGAATTTCCCCTTATTTCATGGCTATGCCTAAGTTCTAATATATATATATATATATATATATATATATGTGTGTGTGTGTGAGTGTGTGTGTGTGGGTGTGTGTGTGTGTGTATTCAAGTGAAAAACCAAGAAAACCTGCCCTTACACCAGATTGGATGATACTATCGATGTAAAATGCAAGCTAATCAGGTAGAATGAGGAGACATCCAAAGCCGATACGGCCGATACACCCCAACTCCTGAACAACCTTACAAAATTAAAGCCAGGATTCCCCAGGAACACTTCGCAATATACAGTAAAGAAAGTTGGAATCTCAATGAGCAAAAACATAAATATCCACTTTTGAGGCTAGCGATGTATTCCAGACTCACATTAGGACAATTGAATATTTTGAATTTAAGGAGGATATAAATAAGATCGATGGACCTATTGGGTGAGCTCAACTTACTTCAGAACTTTGTAAGATAACCTAGCTCATTCGTGCCCAACGTTGAGCAGAATGACGGATGCAAGCAGCAGCACATAAGCAGCCATATATACAAGCCATTTCACTGGAGATGTAGTCGTTCTGCAGCCTCATGTCAACAAGGCTATCAAAGTTGCCCTGATCCAATGCTTGCCTGAACAACGGCCTTGCCTGAATTTAATGACAGTGTCTATAATCCCATTCAAGATCGCTTATTAGCCACACAGAAGACTCGACTGCTGCTCTATACCAAGAGAAACCATTCAGCAGAACAACTGAACATCTTAATATATGAGTAAAACGAGTATGTCATGAACCAATAATTATTCTTTTTAAAATGTATAATTAAACAGCCATAACTCAAACTGCTCTATTACCACCAGGGACGTAGCCACTCACAGGGCTACTTGGGCTGTAGCCCAAGGGAGAATTTGGCCCAAAATGCGTCAAGTATGGGTATAACCCAAATAAAATAAAATAAAATACTAATGCTTCGAAGAGTTGTTGGGTTGCTGTTGTCGGTCCGGAGACTACTCTCCCCGTTCAGAACTGCAGATTGGTTCCGCCTTCCACTCTTCCAGGCTCCAGCCACGGAGCCACCTCCAATCGCTGCGAGCCACAGAGCCACCTCCATTCGCTGCGAGCCACGAAGCCGGGAGCCACCTCCAATCTCAGAGTTTCAGTCCACCGAGCCACCTCCTACTCTCACTCTCCTCGTCTCCCCGTTCAAAACTTCAGATCAATTTTGATTCCACCTTCCAGAGTTCCAGGCTCCAGCCACCTCCCCTTTTAGAGTTTTAGTCGACCTGAGCAGCTGAGCTACCTCCTCCTCCACCGTCCACCGTCCACCGAGCCACCTCCACTGCGGTCTGCATCTTTGGATTCTCTGCGACAGTGCGACTCCTTGAACTCTTGAAGGCTTCAAATCTTCAATCCCTGATACTCAGATTCTCAGGTAAACACCGTATACCCAATACCCATGCTGATGATGTTTGAATCATGAATTCGTGACGGTGAGGTGACTGAGGTCGTAATTGGGAATGGGTAATGGATTGATGTCGATAATTGAGAATGGGTTGATGAGATTCATTGATATTATGCAGGTTTGGCTATAGAGACATCAAAAAAAAATATTTGGGCGAAGCCCAAAAAATTGCCACAATAAATTTAGCCCACCCCATTGTCGAATCCTAGCTACGTCCCTGATTACCACGAGTCCACGAAGTAATAAACTGCACAATTAGATGTGATTATATGGTATACTAACTGGTACCAGGAATAATATATCTACAGTAGTAGCAGCAAAATCCCAACAGCTCCATTCATCAATTAAACTTAAATGATTGATTAGAAATAGCGACTGCACCCCAAGCTTATGAAGTTTTTAATCAAAAAGATCATTTGGCCAAGTGGTTTTTGAGTTTCTACGAGAGAAGGAGGATGAACAGTGTGAAACTTGGAGAAATTTAAGAAAGAAAGAAAAAAAGAGAAAGCTTGTGGAACCGAGCTTCACATCAAAAACTGCATTTCTTCGGAAGGAAGAAACATGGGAGCCAAATATTGTTCGAAATCTAGGGATGTTTAGTTTTCAAAGGACTTGGCAGATTGTAAAAATGTTTCCAAATGAGCGAGATATGTTGGTTGGACTGGAGGAAGGTCAAATTGGACAGGCAACAGGTCAAGTGTTCTGCTTCTTGAAGATCAGTTGCTTTTGGAGCAGCACAGTTTATGACTTCAATGGAATTTGGGAGATAATTTTATATGGATGCAAAGATGGAAGTGTTTAGTTTGATTTCCAACTAGAATCACCGTCATTGCGTACCTGTAACTTGATGGGAGATAATTTTATAAGGACATCAAAGAGGCATTCCTGGCGCTTTAATAAAGATTCTTTTGTTTCCCAAAGAAGAAGAAAAAAAAAAGCATCAAATAGGCTTTAATTTGAGAATTTATATCTCAATCCCTAATCATGTAGAGACAATTGTAATACAAGATAGATCAAGGTTTCAAGAACCATATTGAATACAATTTAAATTCCAATAAAAGACATGACAAACCAATTTTTCAGTTTATTGATATACAGAATACAAAATACATGTATTGGTCAAAAAAATAATAATACAACATGTACACAGAGATTTCACTAAACTACATTAAAAATTATTCCTTCTTCAAATTGTGCCTACGATAAATGATGTCAATTTTGTTCCCTCCGCCAACTCCATCTAGGAGCTAATTGGGGACTAATGTGGATGATAGATTTTGATATGAACACACAAGCCACCAGATCCAATCAAACTTTAGTATGGGAAGAAGCACTTAAATGGTTCAAACAACCGAGTATGCAACTCAGAGGAAAGCTCACTTACCTACCTGAACAATAGATACATTCACTTTACCAAATGTACAGTTAGAAGTGGTGTTTCCAAGTAAGCATGCCAATAGCGTCTGTGGTTCAGCAAGTTAGGGAGCATACAGGGTGGAGAGTGGGAGAAATTGGCATTGTTCAAGAATCTGGGAATCAGTTGTCAAGAGCTTTTACCATAGTGTTCGGTATCTTGACTGGTTTGTTGGGCTTCACCACTAGAGGCAGATTGGTGCTGGCCAAAATCACTGCTGGGCCCACTGATCTCACTAATTCCTTGATCTAGCTCTGGGCTTTCTAGTGCTAACTTTCTAAATTTCAACATGTCTTCCTTGTATTCACGAGTGCTGTATTGTGTGCCTTCAGAGGAACTGTATATCATACTTAGACCTGGTATAACTGCATTTAATTCATCTGGAGAAAGATTGCCTTCCAAAGCTCGAACTACCTGCTTTTTATCAAATATCAGAATAAAATGCCAAAGGCTTAACTATGGTGTTTATATGGGTTTCATACATCATCAGCATTTGGAAAGTCACATGATATTATTATGTATATAGTTACGCATTGTTCAAGTTTTGCCATTAAATGAGATAACTGTTTTTCCAACTATAAAGTCATAAACAAGAATCCAACAGTGGGAAGAGGGTTTCCTTTTCCACCATAATTTATCAAATACCTCCATGGATACAGTAACCACACATCTTGACTACCATTTATAACTTCTTTGAAAGTTTGCTCTTATGTTATGGCCGTTCCTAAGTGCTAATAGTTTGAACTATTCAAGTAAAAGCCAACAATAAAACCAAGAGAACCTACCAGGGATTGGTGGTTTGGTCCTAGGCCTATTGTCAGTTGGTCTCGACTGATGTAAAACAAAAACTAAATGGGTCATTTTAGAAGAAGACAATTTCAAAGATGATCTAAAAAACTAAAACCGATGCTTGACATCCTTCCAAAGTAATAGCCTGGCATAGCTTATGATACACTTCAACAAAGGCAAAATTTTAATAAACACACCAAATATATATGTATATATTTACATATATTAAGAGGGGGAAATTCTAGTGTAGTGGTGGGTATCTCATACCCACATTTACAAAAGTGAGAACAAATTTTGTTGTCAAAGTTGTAATTTGAGTCCTACTTTGTGTAATCTTAGTTCTAATAATGGTAATTACACATCTTACGACATTTTACAAGTTTTTGAACAAATTCGTTGTCAATGTTGTAATCTTAGTTCTAATAATGGTAATTACACCTCTTACGACATTTTTACAAGCTTTTGAACAAATTCGTTGTCAATGTTGTAATTGTTGTTTAACTATATGTAAAAAGTGTAAATGAATATGGTAACTTTTGTTCTCAATGTTGTAATTTTGGTTCAAATACTTGTAAATTTTTGTTCAAATAGTTGTAAATGAGGGTATCTCATACCCACCAGTACACTAGCTTGTCTCATTAAGAGGAGTGCTACGGGACTCCATACTCACAGAAAGATATTTGAATTGTAAAGAAAAAGGAGGATGTAAACAAGACAAATAGATCTATCGCATCAGCTCAAACTAACTTCAGAACTTTGTAAGATTACCTGGCTCATTTTTGGCCGACGGCGGGCAGAATCACACACAGAAGCAGCAGCGCAGGCAATCATATGAGCCATTTCGCTGGAGTTGTAATCATTCTGCAACCTTTCATCAACAAGACCATCAAAGATTCCCTTTTCCAATGCTCGCGCGAGCAAAGGCCTTGCCTGAAATTCAATAACAGTGTCTATAATCTTTCCGGGCCATTCAAGCTTCGTAGTTACAAAAAGTTTCACAGGGAGAGAGCAGAGCAGAGAATTCTCCATGAAACCATATAGCAAGATTTGACGAAAGAAGGCCATAACAGTAAAACGGATAGGTCATGAAGCAACTACGTTATCTTTTAATAAGATGCGGCCATATTACGACACACTGATGCAGATGAACTGTCAAGAATTAGTAGTGAGAATATCGTATACGCACCCACTCAACCATGCTATCATCAGTGAAGGAATGAGTTTTATCAATGGGTTGGCGTCCAGTAATCAACTCCAATAGCACGACCCCGAAAGAGAAGATATCTGACTTATCACTGAGCTTTCCACTGGTTGCATATTCAGGAGCTAGGTATCTGAATATTTACAAACAAGTAACGGATGAAACACTGTTAGTAAATCAACCACTACAACCTTTCAGTACAAACTTAGACTGCATGGAACCTACAAATCAGTGTTGAAGTAATGCAGACTACATCGATCTTACCCAAAAGTTCCCAAAACCCTTGTGGAGACATGAGTATCTGTATCTAAGGCAAACTTGGCAAGTCCAAAGTCTGCAACCTGAACAAAGAATACATACAATACATAGTACACGTTAATATTATCTGCATTTGATAAGAAATGCAAAATACATTCAATAACTCCTCTTAAGAGTATATTGTCTTATTCGGAAACTAAGCAGTAATGATAGGAAAATTTTACATTTAAAGTTATCCTCGTAATATCCAACTAACACACATTTCTTTGCTTTTGACATGGGCAGTGGCAGATGAATTTGGTGATATAGTATCAAACTCTGGACCTCGTATATACATGCTTTTCTCCTTTTCTATTTCAATTGTAGTTATAAGCAAAACAAAGTCATCAAGGATTTTCATCCCATTACCAAATTGACCATCATGTCTTCAAAGTAAGTGTAATTTTTCACATAAAGGGTTTGTTTTTCAGACTTAGTGTTTATGAGATTACTTTAGTCATCAAGCTTTAAAGCTTTGTGACCAACTATGCAGCAAGAACATCATGAGCTTTATATATCAAAATGTGAAAGCTATTACAACCTACCTTTGCCTCAAAGTTGTCATCAATAAGAATATTGGCAGCCTTGATGTCACGGTGTATGATCTTGGGATGACCTGAAGATATCACTCAAGAGTAGGCAACTTGCAAGGCAAATAACAAAAATTTGTATGTAGTTCCCAAAATAAAAAAGCTAGCATTCAAAGAGAACTTACAGTCCTCATGGAGATATGCCAATCCTTTTGCAGATCCTAGAGCAATTTTCATTCTTGTTGGCCAAGTCATAGTTGGTCGCCCCTTTCCTGCAAAGTTTTTCTTTGATAAGATTGTCTCAGATACCAGACTGCCCTTTTTTTTATTCTTTGGTGATTGCAGGAAAACAGCGAGGAATATAATAAACAAAAACGACCGAAAGGACTTACCATGCAAGTGAAATTCCAAGGTGTTGTTGGAAACGAACTCATAAACAAGCAATCTCTGGGCCCCACTAATGCAGTATCCAACCAGTGATACAAGATGTCTGTGATGGACACGAGTAATGACTTCAATCTCTGTCTGGAATTCACGCTCCCCCTGTCCACTCCCAGCTTTCAGCTGTTTAATTGCAACCACTTTCCCATTTGGAAGAATACCTTTATGGACAAAACCAAAGCCTCCTTGACCAAGAAGATTGTCGTTGGAGAATCCATTTGTTGCCATGACTAATTCTTCATATGTAAATGTGCTTTTGGAAAATCCAAAGGCTGGGGGCGGTTTATCTGATCCATACAATTCATCCTTAGAAAGCTAACGGTCGTGTGGGAAGATAAAAACATGGCTAAATAAATATATAAGGGATGCACATGACTGCTTTCCTTTGCTTAAGGTCTATATGGTCTGGATGCTAATTGAACGTATATGACTTTGTATTCAAATTCATAAGCTTTCATGAAAGTTTACATGCAAACGAATGTCTGACACTATTTTTCTCACTGAGAGCAAGGTGAAAGCCAATTTAGCACGAGAACGATGGTGGTTGTCTTTCGACACTATCAAAGATGAAACATTATTACACCAACAAAAGAACTGCATAGACGAAACCATTCTGTTTTCCCTAGTCCAGAGATTTATAATGGCTGCTTGGTGGGGAACGAAGTAGGACAAATAAAAAGGTGCTAAGACAAAGCAAGTGAAGTGTAACACGATAAAGATCTACTAGCCCCTTAACATGTGCTCCGCACATGTCAATTGGCTTTCATTTTTTTAAATTAAAAAACCTCTCCTAATTTTAGGGAAGTTTCTCATTTTTTCACGGGAGGTATTGCAAGTTTTTCAAATATGATATAGTATATTGACTATCTTATCCTCATATAGAAATAATTTATTTATTAATATTTATATTATGTGAGGGTATATATGGTAGTTCAAAAATTTAACCATTTCTTGAAGAATTTGCTTAATTATATAGATATAGATGAAGACAACTAAATCATCAATTAAACTAAATATATAATCTCCAGGGGCACGTCTAAATCAAAGTCAGCAGTTATAGAAAATCAGGAAAAATTAAATGAATGACTCTCTGACTACTAGAATCTAATAGGATCAATACAAGAAATTAAGATTTGAAATTTAACATTCCACTGGCAATAGGAACCTTCATTGTATTAACTCCACTACTAACTAAGCATTTCTAATGCTACTCTATATCTATACCTAGTGGTTTCACTAGCGGATCCAATCACAGACTAGGACGGGCTCAAGCC